>NW_021145954.1:0-13315 GCF_002837175.3 Physeter macrocephalus | reverse complement strand
GGAGGGGGAGGATGGGGGAGAGGGAGGATGAGGGAGGGGGAGGGGAGGAGAGGGAGGCGGAGGGGAAGAGGGGGAGGAGAGGAGGGGAGATGAGAAAGGAACAGGGAGAACACCCGTGAGGTGCGGAGCCTGTGAGATGCGCCGTCTGTGTACGACCTCTATGACCTTTGTTAAAGCGAGAACGAGAACCCCCGGGCTTTGCAGGTCACGTGTGTGGGGGGGTGGGCGTCTCCGTATTTGGGAGGTGAATTCGTCGGCCCCCGGGGTCGCGCTGCTGGTGCACGAAGGGCACTTCTACTGCCCTGCGTCCGGCCGGAAGCCGCCCGGCGACGTGGAGCGGCCCGACCCCCCTCCGTCCGGCGCCCTCGCCGCCCCCGGGCTTAGCGCCGCCGAGAGGCTCCGTGTCCCGGGCCGGGGAGGCGGCGCGGAGGGGCTTGTGCTGCAGCCTCCGCCTCCTGGCCGTGCCCGGGGCCTCACCCCGGTTCCGAGGCCCTGGAGGACGCCCCTCCGGGTGCCGCCCTGGCCGTGCCCGGGGCCTCACCCCGGTTCCGAGGCCCTGGAGGACGCCCTTCCGGGTGCCAGGAGGAGCAGCTTTGGAGGGGCCAGAAGTTCGGTTTGGGCCAGTCCCATGAGTGCCGTGTACGCGCACTCCCAGTGGAGGTGTCACCAGCGCTCGGGGTTCAGAGCTCACGAGGGAGGTCCTGGGGGAGATACTCATTTGGGAGGTGCCAGTGCACGTATGTACATGGCATGTAAGTCCATGAGACCGGATGGGGTCCCCAAGGAGCTAGTACAAAGAGCAAAGGTCTGAGAACTGAGCCCTGGGACACCCTTGGCATTCAGAGTTCTGGAGAGGAGAAGGAAGCAACAGAGGAGCTGGACGCTGCGTGACCAGGAAAGGGCGGCGTCCTAGAGGCCGAGTGAAGGACACGCTTTGAGGAGGGACGCTCTTTAACCCCCTGAATCCAAAGCAGCTGCTGGGTCTGGAAATCTGGAGCCACGAACCCTGAGTTTAAAAAAGACTATTCAGAAAGAGAAAGACAAATACCATATGATACCACTTGTATGTGGAATCTAAAATATGACACAAATGAACTTCTCTATGAAACAGAAACAGACTCACAGGCGTAGGAAACAGACTTGTGGTTGCCGAGGGGGAGGGGGAGGGAAGGACTGGGAGTTTGGGGTTCGCAGATGCAAACTATTATATACAGGATGGAGAAACAACAAGGTCCTACTGTAGACCACAGGGAGCTATACTCAATACCCTGTGCCAAACCAGAATGGAAAAGAACATGAAGAATACATAGATGTATGACTGAGTCACTTTGCTGTACGGCAAAAATTAACACAACATTGTGAACCAACTATACTTCAATAAAACTTTAAAAAAGAGAGACTATCACACTAAAAAATAAACACGTCCTGAAGGTGGGGTGGGGACCCCCTGTCCCCAGGCCCCCTTGAAATGTGGGTACTATTTTCATGAATGGTTGAAAGCAGAGGTTCCCAAATGATGGGCCACAGACCCCGAAGGGACAGTGACTGATTGTCAGGGTCTCAAAGTCGACTTGGAGAAGCAGCTCTGCCCACAGACAGAGTAAATGCCGTGTCTCGCACGCACAGGCAGAGCTCAGAGAGACTGCGGGTTCAGTTCCAGACCAGCGAGATAAAGCAAATATCACAATAAAGCAAGTCACACAAAGTTTTTGGTTTCCCAATACATATAAAAGTTATGTTTACATTATACTGTAGTCTACTGAGTGAGCAATAGCTTTATGTCTAAAAAAAGATGTGCATACCTTAATTTGAAAATACTTTATTGCTAAAAAATGCTAAGCATCATCTGAGCCTTCAGTGAGTTGTAATCTTTTTGCGGTGGTAACATCAAAGATCGCCAATCACTGATCACCGTGACAAGTATAGTAGTAATAACGAAAATTTTGAAATATGACGAGAACTACCAAAATGTGACACAGAGATGTGAAGTGAGCAAATGCTGGTGGGAAAAGGGTTGCCACAAACCTTCAGTTTGTAAAAAAAAAAAATGCAATATCTGTGAAGCACAATAAAGTAAAGTGCAATAAAACAAGGTCTGCGTGGGTACAGATTACTGTTTTTTGAAATTGTGTAGATGCCATTGTGACGAATCAACCACATGTATGTTCCAAAGCACTACGGAATTCGTAGTCACTTTGGGTGGACTCCGTACGTTCTCAGTCAGCGTGTACTAAGTGGCAACCACCAGGATGTGTGCTCTGAAAAAACAAGGCACCTTCCAAATCCGAGAGGCTTCTCGTCCAAAAGCTGTGGAAATGTGGGGTCTTCGCAGGCCTCTCCTGCCCTCTTCCTCCACCGGGAAATCAAGGTCATTGTCCTTTTAGATTCTGTGTTTTCAGAGCAGAGTTGGGCAGACAGAGCCGGGTGATGTGGAGATCTCATTTTCCAGCTGCCAGATCGCGGAGTTCTACTCTCTCCCTTGGAGAACACCCAGAGATGGTGGGAAAGAGCCAGTCTTGGTCTGGACGGCACCCCCTGCTCAGAAACGTAACCCTGTGGCAGATGTACAACCTTATCTCATTCAGCCTTCAGAATCTCATCGTTAGCTTCCTGACCTTGTAGGCTGTGTCGGCTTTTTCTGTTCTTATTCCCAATCAGATTTTTATAAGCAGATCCTTTGCTTCTGGAAATGGAGCAACTGGGCCAGGAAATGGAAACTGGCTAGTGACTGGTTAGCATGACATCTGACCCCGGCAGCGTGTCGGTAAATGAGAGCTGCCTTCAGTGAAGTCCCATCCTGCTCCAGGCTGCTGCCCGGGCAGCCTCACGCAGCTACACTGTCCCAAGTCCCCAGGTGCATCAGAAAGATACCTATTTCTACAGACTGATCAGGAACGAGGTCGTGAAATGAAAGAACAATTGCTCTTGACAACTTTTCTGAAAATTTTACTTTGAAATTTACTTGTCATCCTAAAACTGCTCTAAAAATATAGCCTATTAATTAAAAAATGAAAAATTTAAAAATGCAAAAAAATTATAATGGGATCATAATTTCTCCTTTATTTTCCCCTTGACCACAAAATCATAATGCACAAATTTAATAAAAAGTACCCAAAGAATCATACACACCATTTGGATACGTTTTAAAAGTGCTTTCAATGAATGAATAAGTTGTATTCAAGGAGGATTTTGTCCCCCTTAATGGATGACACTCACATCCCCAGTGCAGAAAAAGAGACCTCGTTTCTGGTTCAGGTTCGCGGCATTCAACCTCCCGGGGCGAGAGTGGGGCGAGAGTGGGGTGTGGTGTATGGTCACCAGGGCCATTTCCAGCGATTGTCATGAAGATTCCATGCCCAGAGAAGCAGACACACGCACTCATGTGCTTTCGGAGCCCCCGGGGCAGTGCACCCCTGAACGTTAGGTGGAGCAGGGGCCTGACCTTAAATAGTACCCCATCGCCGTGTGAGAAAGTTTTTCTCCTCTTCGTGTCTTTCGTCCCTTCCGTAAGGGTTCTGCTTGGCTCTGCTCCTCTGGCTCTGACACCCCAGCCGTACTTGCCAGCCTGCCCCTTTAACAGAGCGAGGTCTGGCGTCCAGAGCTCTCAGGAGGCGGCGGTACCTGGCCAGAAGTCAACCGTGAGATTCCATGTTCCGTGGATTCGCCTTGATCATAACTTTCTACTTCTTTTGTGCATGATATTGGATTTCCATGTATTGCATGAGGTTGACAAAGATTTTTCTTTTAAATGAAATGCATTTCAATAAACAAGTCAGTTCGTTTACAGAAAAAATGTTAATAACATTAACAAGTGGCACCTAGATGTGGCCGAAAAAATATGTGCGCACACATACAGTTACACATGAGGCTTGGAGATTTATTTATTTATTCATTTATTCGTTTATTTATTCATTCATTCATTTATTGGCTTGTTTGTTTGTTTACTTACTTGTTTCGGAGTTGAGAATACCCACCGTACCGTCTCTGAATTGCAGGTGGCTTATGAAGGGTTGGGTCTCTCTTGCGCGTGTGGATGTTAAACGCACCGAGCCTGCAGGCGGCATCCATGCAGTTGCGGGATCCGGCCGCTAGATGGCGCTCTCCCCTTGTGTCCGAGCAGGTAGCCTAGACAACGGCTCCGCCCCGAGAGTTATGCCACCATTTTCTGAACTTAATCCAAACCTTTATTTCTAACAGATTCCACGAATGTCCCCTACCGTACAGGGGTCAACCCAAATGTCACCCCCTCAGAGAGGCCGCCCCCACTCTCTTAGCCCTGATCCTATTTTATGGGCCTCATCACACCTGCACCCACCTCGGGTGTGTGTTACCAGGTTCCATCCCCAGCCCCGCCCACTGGAAGGTCCATTCCTGGGGGGCGGGGGCTCTCGCCGGAGCGGCCTCTGGCGCGCAGTGGGCGCTCAACAGGTAACTTTCAATTAGGTTAAAGCTTAGTTGAGGGTGGCAGGTGATCCTGGGAGCGTGACAGCCGTCAGGCTCCTCCACCTGCAGGCTGGGTGGTTTGGGGCAAGTTACTTGTTTTCTCCAAAACTCCAACTTCTCGTGAATGCAGTGGAAAAAAGAGTCACTATTCCATCGGGTCATTCTGGAGAGAAGGTTGGAGACCATATACCTGAAGCGGCCCCTCCGGCACCTGGCAGGTGGCTGACCCCTAACACGTGTGAGTGATTCTCCACCTGTTTCTGGGGCAATAATTCAGAATAAACACAAAATTCACACTAAAAACGTGACAACATTGTTCTCTGCTGAGTTCTCTTGCAGAGTGTTCAGAAATAGACAATTAACTCAGAACACCCGGTAGGGAAGGACTGAAACAGGGGCCCTTGCGAGCTAGTGTGTCTGGTCTGGGCAGTTTTGACTTGACCGTTTTTGTGGAAAATGGTTCTGGAAAGTGCTGTTTTTTCGTCTCCAAAACATACCAAGTAGTGTGCCCAATAGTTACACTCTGCATCCTTACCCTGTCCCTAACGCCATCTCTTAGGCCCTCCGCCCTCCTGCTCGCTGACCTGGGCCTCCTTCAAGTTCTCAAACACATCTCAGAGCCTTTGCACGGGCCAGTGCCAGCCTGGAAGCATCTGCCTGAGGCCTTTCCCCAGGAACTCTTACTTGTCGGGGCTGGGTTTCAGAGGCCACTTCCTTGGGAAAGCCTTCCCTCATCACTGGCGCCACTAGCTCAGCTGCGCCTTTAGGCTCAGCCCCTTAAATTTGTATTTACATCATGTGTAGCTCTCGCATCCCCTGTTGACCCTCGCGTGCCAGTGGACAGTATCTGAAGGTTGAAGCGGTTGGTTCTCAGCTGCAGTCAGAGTGTCCACAGCACCAAGATGGCTGCATCCGGAGAGCAGGGCAGTTATGTTCCATCCCAGAATACGCCAGAACCTGCATCTGTGCGCTGGGCGTTTCCATGGCAACCAGCTGGGCCCTGGACGGAGCATTTGTTTCTCTAAACGGACCCCCGAGTTAATTACAGACGTGCCTCTTTAAGGCAGGGAACTTCCTGGGAAGTCATGGTTCGTGAATTCACAGAGCTGGGTCTCTGCTGTTGAGAAGTTCATTCTCAAAGACAGAAAGGCTGCAGGGGGGGACGGGTGTATGCCCGCATCCGAGGTTGTGAGCCCCCAATGCGAGAGCCTGCAGCACTGCCCCCGCAGCCTCCTCTCCCGCTGCCGCACACACCGGCTCAGACCTGGTGCCCAGGGCCTGTCCTCTCCCCCGCTTTCCCTCCGTCCATCACCGGGTAAGCTTTCAGAGGGAACTGCCAGGTTCTCCACATTTTTCCTCTTTCTAGCTAGAGATGATGGGATTTCAGAGCAATCTGCAGTGTTCTCTGGCCAAAGAATTGTCTCCATACGTACCTGCAGCTTAATTATCAGCCTCTTGATTGCGCCGTTCTCCCAGCGGGACACACCTGCTCTACCTTTGGAAGCTTGGCGTGTGTGTGTGTGTGTGTGTGTGTGTGTGTGTGTGTGTGTGAGCTTTTTCCTTCCTGCTATAAATGTTCTGTCTGTTCAGGTAAATGCGTTTGAACTATGTGAACTATGGTGGGCTTTTGGTGCTTCTTTTAAAGAAATGAATTGGATCATCTTTGGACTGCTGTCCCAGAGGAAAGCCCTTCCTCCTGTAGGGAGCGTGTGCCAATGACGGCAGCCAGGAAACGCCGAAGGCACGGCTTCCTTTCTGTCTAGCTTCCCGTCTGTGTCGAGCACACCAGCAGACTCCCTGGGAGTTGAGATCGCGCTGGGGCTGCTTTCTCCTCTCCCCAGCTTCCCGGGGTGGGTCCACCCTGAGCCTGAGCCCCAGGCTTGAGTCCTGAGGACCCCGGGGATCAGTAGGAAGGTCTTCTGTGCTCGGAGTGAAGGGGAGACCCATGACTCTGTCTCACGCTGTCCCTTCCTCCCCTCTTCACGCCTGCCGGCCCCTCCCGACTCAGCCCACACTGTCCGTCCGGTCTGCTACATCCCGGTCCACCCATGGCCTCTCCTTAGTCTCTGCCCCTCAGCCCACCCGCTCGAGTCAAAGCATCTGTTGACCACTCTGCTGGCTTCTGGATGCCAGCCTCCCTTCTGGAATGTTTCCGCCCCTTAGCTCCCCGTCCTGCCCCTTCCCCGTCTCCGTCCAAGCTCCTGGAGCCCAGCCCCACGTCCTATTTCTTAAGAATTTACTGATTAAACAAGTTGTTGGTCCTTATACTGCCTCTGATGAAAGTGACCCCTTCATCAGGACACAGATCTTTCAAGAGGTGCGACATTAGCTAACGTTTATTTTACTGTTACTCTGTGCCAGGTGCTGGCTAAGAACCCTACACCAGTGTCTTCATTGAATCCCCATGACAACCCAGAGAGTGATTCTTACTATCTGCTGGTGGGTGAGGAAGGGAGAGCATGATGGAGCCTGGAAACAAACACAAGCCGTCTGACTTCAGACCTTCCAGAATTAACCGTGATGTTATGCATCCTGAGAGCTGAACTCTTCGATGCTGCTTCGTTTAGGTTCTCAAATCTGCATTTGGACAGGTCTGCTTTGAGATCATTAAGTACACGTGTGTGGAGCATCTCCTGCCGTGAGGTGAGCTGTGCAGTTCGTGAGATGAAGCAGAGGACTGGCCACCATCCTCACGGGCCTGGGTGGGATAAGAAGTCACCAGCACACGGCTCTCTGAGGGGCGATCACTCCTCCATCCCCGCTGGGCCTCCAGTCGGCTCCACCTGGGCAGGTGAACAGCCTCCCACTTGTCTCATAGCCCAGCCTCTCTCCCTGTTCCTCCCTCATCGGGGCTGTGGCCTGGGGGACCATTGTCAAAAATGTCATACAACTTATAGCAAAAAAAAGAGAAAATCAAAAAAATAGGCAAAGGATCTGAATAGACATTCTTCCAAAGAAGACATACAGATGGCCAAGTACATGAAAAGATGCTCAACATCACTAATCATCAGGAAAAGGCAAATCAAAACCACAGTGAGGGCTTCCCTGGTGGCGCAGTGGCTGAGAGTCCGCCTGCCGATGCAGGAGACACGGGTTCGTGCCCCGGTCCGGGAAGATCCCACGTGCCGCGAAGCGGCTGGTCCCGTGAGCCGTGGCCGCTGAGCCTGCGCGTCTGGAGCCTGTGCTCCACAACGGGAGAGGCCACAACAGTGAGAGGCCCGCGTACCGCCCAAAAAAAAAAAAAACACAAAAACAAACAAACAAAAAAAACACAGTGAGATATCATCTCACGCCTGTCAGAATGGCTATTATCAAAAAAACAAAAAATAACAAGTGTTGGCAATGACGTGGAGAAAAGGGAACCCTAGTACGCATTTGTGGGAATGTAAATTGGTGCAGCCGCTATGGAACACAGTATGGAGGTTCCTCAAAAAATTAAAAATAGAACTACCATAAGATTCAGCAATTCAATTTTAGTTCTGGGTATCTATCAGAAGAAAATGAAAACACTAATTTGAAAAGATAGATATATATCCCCACGTTTATTGCAGCATTATTTACAATAGCCAAGACATTGAAACAACCTAGATGTCCACTGATGGATGAATGAATAAAGAAAGTGTGGTGTATGTACATATACATACAACGGACTATTGCGCAGCCATAGCAAACAATGACATCCTGCTATTTGTGACAGTATGGATGGACCTTGAGGGCCTCACGCCAAGTGAAAGAAGGCAGACAGAAAAAGAGAAATGCTGTATGATTTCACTTACATATGGAATCTAAAACAACAATGACAAAACAAAAACCAAAAAAAGACAACAAACAAACAAAAAACTGAGTTCATGGATATAGACAACAGATTGGGGGGTTGACTGAGGTGGATAAAATGAATAAGGAGGGTCAAAAGGTACAAGTTTCCAGGTATAAAATGAATACATCCTGGGGACGTAACGTGCAGCACGGCAACTCTAGTTACAACACTGTGCTGCATATTTGAACGTAGCTAGGAGAGTGGATCTTGAATGTTCTCATTATAAGAAAAAGAAATGGATAACTGTGTGTGGTGATGGATGTTCACTGGACTTAGTGTGGCGATCATTTTGCAGTGTATACAAATAGCGAGTCATTACATTGCACACCTGAAACTATTATAATGTTATGTCAGTTATACCTCCAGGAAAATAAAAATGAGTCTGGCGTGAAACCTCTTTGGCTCCCCACTGCCTCCAAAAGGACATCCAAAATCCTTAGTCTGGAGTTCAAAGTTCTTTGGTTTCTGGCCCCAACGTATGTCTCTAGTCTCTGTGCTCCAGTGAACTCACGATTCCCCAATGCACAAAGCTCCCCAGTCCGCGTGGTGGGGCTGGAAAGCCCCTCCTCCTAGGGCACGCCCATTCCCCCCTCTCCTTACCGAAGAGCCCCACCAGCCCTCCTGGCCACTCCCCCTCTAGTCCACTGGGGTCCTTTGACGGTAGCGACGTGTCACTGTTAACTCCCTACGGCGATGAATGCACTGGGCTGTGTGGGGCAACGTCCACCTCTGCAGGAAATGCACAATAGAGTTCAAGGGTGATGGGGCATCAAATCACCAACGTACTGCCCCGGGACCACAGTTCCCAAACTGTGTACTGCGGTACCCCAGAGCGCGGCAGTGAACTCCCAGGGGTGCCACAGGATATTTTAAAATCTAAGGGAGACACGGCAGCATCCATCAGACTACCGCTACCATGCCTCCCTGGAAACGGCCTGCCAGCTTTGCTCTGGGCCTCTGCAAAGCTGGCAAAGAAGTGACCGTTCTTGAGCCATTTAGCCAGGGAAGGCTTCTTAGAGGAAGCTTGTGATATGTTTGTTTAATGTCCTTGGAGCAGAGGCAAAGCACAGGGACCAGCAAGCGTAACAACATTGATATTCACTGCTCGGACACAGGTCTTGAAAATGAAGATAAGATCAAAGATAAGAAAATGAACATAGAGGAGGCTTGGCAAAGTGTTTCTAGGAGATGTTTTTGTTGGAATCAGCCCGAATGTTCACAGGTTCCTCTGCACTTCCGCAAGCCCATGTCTGTTATTCGGAAGCAAATGCCCATGAGGCAATGTCAAAGTCACAAAGGGAATAAGCTTGTTCCTTTCTATCCCAAGGCAATGTATTAAAGAGAAGGAAATCAATAAATTGGCCATAAGAGGGCAGAGTTGTTAGCTTTTTTTCCTTATAAAATTGGAGAAGCATTCGAAATTTGAAAAAAAAAAATGCTTCTTTGTGGGTGCAAGTTCTAGGTTGAATGGACAAGTGAATAATTTGATAAAGGCAGGGGGTGAATGCCAAGTACAGACTTTCAACTCCCAAAACCAATACTCCGGGTACAGGCTGCTAAAGATCGGCTTAAGGCTGGGAAATCACCTTAGGTTACAGGTTTATGTCATCTTCTTGACAAACCAGACAGACACATGCACAAGGCCCACATGGAGGGCAATGATGGTCTCCAGCAACCGGTGCTGGAGTTTGGAATCAATTCTTTAAGAACCCCTTTCCCTTGGTGTACCACAGGTGTAAAGCTTTTAAAAGTGAATGTCAAAAAAATTTTCCACACTTTCACCTTCATCTGTCAAAAATAGTTTAACCACTTGCACCTTTAAAGCCGTATGGACTCCTCTCCTAAGAACACGTGGTTTAGTGGTTCCCTTGTAGGGCCCTCAGGGAAGATCTTAGAGTAGGATGGTCTATGGCTACCTAGACAAACTTTGACTTGTAGATTTGGTTTAACCGGTATTCCTTATATTTGACTGCGGGCCCCCTTCCCTCTTCCCTGTCATGTGATGCCTGGTAATACGGCACATTCTTCCAGGAAAAAAGGACGTTGCGGTCTTACAGGGTCTACAGAGGGCAGTGACCAGAGTCACCGCGCCTGCAGATTGGGAAGGGGACCGGGACATAGCTCACCCGGAGAAGAGGCGACCAGTCAGCGGGGAGTGGCGACTACCCCAGCTGCAGCGCCGCGAAGCAGGCTTGCTTTGGCGCGGCGCCCCAAGGGCGGCGCAGAGCCGGCGGACTGCACAGACCTGGGCTTAGAAGTGTGTGCGGCGAGGAGCGTCGGCCGCTCCAGCGGTGACTCCAGGGCCCCCTCTGCGGGGGGCGGGGCGCCAGCGCGGCGCCGGGGACCCTGAGACGCCGGCCCAGGAGGCGTCCGCCCGGCGCCGGAAGTCGGTACGGGCTGCGCTGCCCCCGGGGGCGGCAGGGGGCGCCCCACCTTAGCGCGTCCGCGTGAGGGACCACAGTGGCCCCAGCCTGGGCCCCTGAGCCCCTCCGAAGGCGCGTTCCCGCCGCTGCCTGAGAGTCCGGTCGGCCAGGCTCCGCGGAAGGCGCCGCGCGGGAGCTTTTAGCCGCAGCTGTATAATTACGGCGATGCGCGCTGCAGGGGGCGCTCCCGGGGAGCCCGGGGCTCGGGCTGCAGCCGTGGGCCCAGGGCTGGGCTTTGGGGCCCGACCGCCGGGGGCGCTGGAGGCAGGCAGACACGCCCCCCGCCCCCCAACACGGGCGCCGAGCAGCCCCGCAGAGCCAAGCCTTTATATCCCCCCCAAATGAGCTGTCAGGGGTGCGGGCCGCCCGGGAAGGGTGTGGCAGCGGGTGGGGCAGCTCCCAGAGGAAGGGGGGCGGGGCGCCTGGGTGTCTGGTCACGGGCCCCCCAGCGGCGGGGAAGGTCCCCCACTGAAGGGGGCCCCCGGCGCGGCTCACAGGGTGCACCGCTTGGTGATAATAGCCGCGGCGCCGTCTGCATCACGTGCTCATGCGCTCTGCTCAGCTGTGAACGTCTTGAGAACAAAGGGACCAGATGTGGGCTTCTCCGCCGCCGTCCGCAGCCCCAGCTCCAGCCCACAGCTTTTGCTCTTGGGACGGCCCTCAGTGGCCCTGCCCACCAGACCCACGACAACCTCACATACACACATCCTTGGCACAATCCTCGGCACGTTTCTAACATGTAACCTAGAGGCGGGCGTCTGACCTCCATCTGATGGGTGCGGTGGAGGCTGAGAGAGGTGAAGGCACCTCCTGCTCACGGGGAGGACAGTGCACCTGCTCCCGCCATCACGGGCCACCGCCGCCAGACAGGCCAGCCTGGTGACCAGGCAGATCTGTGCTTGGGCCACCCCTTCCTGAGCCTGCCTCTGCCCCCCTGCCAGGACCTGGTGTCCTCTAGCCAACTTGCCAGGAGGCCAGCCTCTGTTCGAGCCCCCTCCTCCCTCCATCCCCCCGGTCTGTCTCCTGGGAGAGATCTTGGCCTTGGGGCTGAGCTGAAGCAGTGGACAGGCCATGAACAGAGACACACAGAGCCTGCTTGGGACAGAGCCAACTCTGAAAGCCATCGCCCTAGGCAGGTACCTTGATGTGCGGTGTCTGTAGAGAGGGGGAGGGGAGGCTGGGGAGATATTGTTCCAGGAACGCTTGGAGCAGCGAACTGCAAAGGGCAAAGGGTATGGGTTTGGGGGTTGGTCAAAGCCAGGCTTTCATATCTACAAGCCCAGTGAGCGAAAGGCAAGTTCCACGACCTCTCCTAGACTCAGTTTGCTAATCTGTCCAATGGGAATAACAACGCTTCCCTCATTAGAGTGTTCTGAGGATTCAGTGGGGTTCCATGTGTAAAGGGCCTGGCACACAGTAGGTGCCGAACAAATCTTACTTCCCATCCTTTCCTTCTTTCCCGAGGAAACAAAGAGGTTCTGGGAGCTTGCTTGGGGCCTCTTTCCGGAAGGAGCAGAGGAGCAGGGGCAGAGACAGACCTGTGTTTAGGGCACAAAACGGCGCTGAAAGCTCCAGATTGGGCCACCGTCTGGGAGTAATGACGGCTGCGGTTTTTGCACATTTGTTTAATAATGCTAATTGGGCGACAGCCTTCTATTATAACACCTTCTCCCACACAGAGGTGGCTTTAGCGCCCTATTCACCATAATCCATTTGCATTGTTCCTGGGCCTCAGGAACTCACTGGTCAGTCCACACGTGGGCTGTGAGGCCTCCTCCACGTGCTAACAAGCAAAAAGGGTGCGGCGAGGGTCCACCACTGACTGCACCTCAGTCAAGAAGATCGGGACTTGTTCTGCGGCCACTTCCAACACTGGTTGTGTGACATAGTGGGAAATACATATACTGGTCTCCGCCCCCCTGCTCCTGGCACAGGACTCCGAAATCCCTTGTAATTTCCTGTCCTAAGAACACTAGGAGCATCCTGTGTTCTAATATTTGGTCTTGGACCCCAGCTCCTGGCACAGAGCTCCTCTAAAACCCTGGTACTTTCCTGGGTGACCGGAGTGTCTTTTGTTCTAATGAGGAGACTCTGGGTGGGCTCCTGGGCAGCTTCAGGATGGGGGCTGGTCCCCTGGAAGGCCAAGCCATCCACGATCAGAAGCCGGGAGCTTTCAGCCGCTCCACCCTCCACCCTCTGAGAAGGGGAGGGGGCTGGAGACCGAGTTAACGATCCGTCATGCCTAAGTGATGCAGCCTCCGTAAAAACCCTAAAGGACGGGCTTTGGACGGCTTCCAGGGTGGTGAACATGCCTGCGTGCGGGGAGGGTGATGCTGCCAGCTCCACAGGGACAGCACTCGCTGTGCACAGGACCCTTCCAGATCTCATCCCTTGTATCTCTTCATCTGGCTATTCATCTAAATCCTTTTTCGTATCCGTTATTATGTAATAAACTGGTAAGTGTAAGTTAGTGTTTCCTTGAGTTCTAGCAAGTGATCAGATCCAAGGAAGAGAGTCATGGGAGCTTCTAATCTGTAGCCAAGTCAGACAGAAGTTGTGGGTCACCGGGGGACCTGTGTCTTGTGATTGGCGTCTGAAGTGGTGAGGGCAGTCTTGTGGGACTGAGCCCTCA
>NW_021145953.1:0-50000 GCF_002837175.3 Physeter macrocephalus | reverse complement strand
GAAGCCCTGAATGATGCTTTTTAAACACAGGTTTTTTTTTTTGAAGTCGCTTGGGTGATACTGTAGAAGAGATATGAAGAAGGTATTTTCTCTTGGTGGATTGCTGAAATATGATTTGTGACCTGATGTTACAATAAATATTTGAATATGCTTGTTATCTCCAGTATGTGTGACCTTATGGGTTGCTACTTCATCATAGCAGTCAGAAACTGTGACTTAGCATTGTGAAAACCCTCCCAAGTGACTGTGAGAGCTTTCCTCCCCTACTTTTGAGAGCTTGCAGGCTATAGAGAAACAAGTTTTAGGTTTTGCTCTAGGGAAAACAGTGACTCCATGCTTGAAATATGTGGGAATAGTATCTAAGAAAAAGCTTGAGTTGTCTAAAGGGGATCCTATAATGGGCATCAGGGCTCACTAGGACTGAAAATAAGCAAAAAAACCAATTTACTTAGAAATAAAACCTTAGGTTGAAATGGGAAAATGCACTTATTCCTGAAAAGACTTTTCACTGTGCATTTTATTTATTTATTTATTTATTTTTGCGGTACGCGGGCCTCTCACTGTTGTGGCCTCTCCCGTTGTGGAGCACAGGCTCCGGACGCGCAGGCCCAGCGGCCATGGCTCACGGGCCCAGCCACTCCGCGGCATGTGGGATCTTCCCGGACTGGGGCACGAACCCGTGTCCCCTGCATCGGCTGGCGGACTCTCAACCACTGCACCACCAGGGAAGCCCTGTGCATTTTATTTTTAAAAAAATTTTGTTGAAGTATAGTTGATTTACAATGTTGTGTTAATTTCTACTGAATAGCAAAGTGATTCAGTTATACATATATGTATATATTCTTTTTGATATTCTTTTCCATTACGGTTTATCACAGGATGTTGAATATAGTTCCTTGTGCTGTACAGTAGGACCTTGTTGTTTATCCATTTGATATATAATAGTTTGCATCAGCTAATTCCAAACTCCCAATCCTTCCCTCTTCCACCCTCCCTCCCCCATGGTAACCACAAGTCTGTTCTCTATGTCTGTGAGTCTGTTTCTGTTTCATAGATAAGTTCCTCTGTGTCGTATTTTAGATTCCACATATAAGTGATATGTAGTATTTGTCTTTTTCTTTCTGACTTACTTCACTTATAATAATCCCTAGGTCCATCCATGTTGTTGCAAATGGCATTATTTCATTCTTTTTTATGGCTGAGTAGTAGTCTATTGTGTGTATGTGTATATATATATATACACATATATACACACACACATATATATACACATATATATACACACCCACATATATATACATATATATGTATATATTCACACACCACACCTTCTTTATCCATTCATCTGTTGATGGATATTTAGGTTGTTTCCATGTCTTGGCTATTGTAAATAGTGCTGCTATGAATATCGGGGTGTATGTATCTTTTCAAATTATTGTTTTGTCTGGATATATGCCCAGGAGTGGTATCGCTGGATCATATGGGAGTTCTATTTTTAGTTTTCTGAGGACCCTCCATACTGTTTTCCATAGTGGCTGCACCAATTTATATTCCCACCAACAGTGTAGGAGGGTTTTCTTTTCTCCACACCCTCTCCAGCATTTGTTATTTGTAGATTTTTTGATGATGGCCATTCTGACTGGTGTGCGATGGTACCTCATTGTAGTTTTGATTTGCATTTCCCTAGTAATTAGCAATGATGAGCATCTTTTCATGTGCCTATTGGCCATCTGTCACAGTACATTTTTTTTTTTTTGTCACTGTACATTTTAAAGTTTTGTCTTGTTAACATTCTTTCTGTGATTCCTTCATGGCCACCTTGTTCTTCCTTTGCCCTTTGTCTCTTTATCTCTGTCTCTCATTGTCCCCACTCCACCTTTATTTCTCCCTCTGTCCCACTCTAATCAATTAACCAAAAACTTTTCCTGAGTGTCACTGTGTGCAGACCCAATGCTAAAAGTTTAAGATACACACAAGAATACGGCACAGTCTCTCCCCTAGCCAAATAATCACCATATGTTGGTTAAATGTTATAAAGGAAAATATTCCATCACTCTTGGAGGATAGTAGAAGCACTGTTTCCTCTGGGTGTTGTAGAGGTCTTCAAGGCGAAGGCGACATTTCAGTAGACCTTGGAGGCTGCACAGGGGTTCGCCTAGTGGTAAATTGGGGAGGGTGATCCCAAGGAAAGGGAACAGCATAAATGAAGACACAGAGGTGAGAAGTGCCTGGAAAATTTCAGAGAGTTCAAGAAGTTAGGTGTGCTGGAGCTTAGGATGCTGGGGCAGGGTGGGAAAGAGAGGGCCAGAAGGAAATAAGGCTCTTTCAGTTTCAAGGAAGAGTCATGTCCTGGGGTGATGGTGGTTGAATGTGAAAAGGCAGAGGGAAGCTCAGGAAACTCTCAGCAGCAGTGGTGTAGCCCCTGTGCATCCCAGTGCTTCCAAGATTAGCTTGTGCCACAGGCCTCAGTGACAAATGGAACATTAGCTTGTCTCTGTTGGGATTACAGCTGTAGTTGACAGATACTGTCCCCTGCTGCCTCCTCTGAGGGTCTCTCCCTCCATTCTGGCTGAGAGGACGCTGGTTGGGCTGGGTCTCATGGGAAATCTCTTGGACAGTGGACTCCCTCAGGATCAGCCTCTTTGTGGTCACCTTTGGCTCAGGCTCCCAATTCTGTTTCAGAGATTGTGTCCAGGAAGTCAGGGGCATAGGGTACAAGGAGATCTTGGTGTGGAAATCAGTTCTCATGGCCCATATCCTTGAAAGACGTAAGCATGGAGGCATCAAGGGTTTCCTGGATTGTCCAGTACAGAGAGGCCGGGTTTATCCCATGGGCTAGGTGGAGCTAGCCAATCTGAAAACTGTTTCTTAAACAATAGTAATTAATTTTCTGACAGTTCTAAAGGCTAAGAGTCCAAGATCAAGATTACAGCTGATTCAGCTCCTGATGAGGGACCCTCCCTGGCTTGCAGATGGTCACCTTCTCTCTGTGTCCTCACATGGCCTTTCCTCAGTGTATGTGTGTGTGTGTTTGTGTATGCGTGCATGCACTTGCACACGTGTGGGTTGGGTAGGGAGAGAGTGAGAGCGTGTGCACACTAGCTCTCTAGTGTCTTTTCTGATTAGGACACTAATCCCATCTGATCAGGGCCCCACTCTTATGACCTCCTTTAACCTTCACCTTTGGAGATGGAGGCCCCATCTCCAAATATAGCCACATTAGGTGTTAGGGATATGAATTTAGGGGGTGGGGTAGGGATACAAACATTCAGTCTATAACAGCTGGTGTACTCTAAATTATAATTCTAATTTATTTTTATTGAGAATAACACATTTCATTTTTAAATATGAAGTATAAAGTCTATTTCTTTATAGTCTTTTTTTCTCTTTTTTTTAACGTAATTGAGCTCACACAATGTATAGTATTTTTAAAGTTAAAATTAATGTAGCAACATTCAGAAGTCCCAGATGGAATGTAATATAAACATAGGCTTCATGACTTATCTTGAGGATTTTCTTAGTCTTTATAGTTAGAAAAGCAAACAAATAAACAAAATAACCAGGGATAACTTAAAACTCCACATGAGTTTTAAAGATGCAGAAAACATAAAAGCTGAGAAAGGTCAATAGGTTTTTCTTTTAAGTGGGGAAGTTGCAGATCAGATTCTCTCTTCGGGAATCCTGCCTGGGGTTAGAGGGGGACTAAAGGCAGAGGGAGCCAGTCAGTGAAGTCTGCAGTCATCCAGGCAAGAGAAAACACAGCCTGGACAGATGCAGTAGAGGTGGGGTAGAGATGAGGACCAGATGTAATTTGGGAAACAATTTCATGATCTCATTCTCTTGACTTGTTCCTAAATACCTCTTTATTTTTTCCATCTCCTCCCTCCCCACCCCACCTCCCACCCTGTGCTCAGGCTACCACCACCCTGAGGAACATGCACACACTCCTTAAATGCAGTCAAACAAAATTTATTTTAACCAGTGAGACCCTTGATTGATTTTTCTCTTGTTAGTTTATGATCCAAAATAATAAACAAAGATCCTGCTGTAAATATTTGTCTGAGCCCGCACCACCAGCTGTGTGAATGGACACACACATAAACCCACACAGGGCCACATGCACTGCTGAACCGGCCACCTGAAATACTCTATACGAAGCACCCAGCACAGTGCCTGGCACACGAACCCAAACATTTCACTTCTTCCTGTGAGCCTTGGCCAGCCCCAGCCAGGATCCAGTGACAAAAGCCTGCTCACTCTGAACTAAACTCATTTGCATGGTTTCTAGTACGCTTTGTATTTTTAGTCTTTCTCACACATACCCTCTCCCACTGGACAGCGGGCTCCCTAATTAGCTCACCCACATGCACCAGGAGAGCATGACTAGACAGCCCGGGCTGAGGTCTCTGCTTGCCCTCAGGCCTAGATTCTCACTCTATGTGGCCATAATTTGCATGTGAAAATAGCGTCTGCCTCACAAGTCTGTGGCCCAAACAACAGTCCCTTTCACCCTGAACACAGGGTCTAGAGATGTGAAGGGGAGAATTTCCCATTTCTCCAAGAATTTGTGTCCCTTTCCTGAAAAATTGAAAATATTGGGTTATGAAGTTTTTTTTTTTTCTTGCACGAGTAAGCCTAATGATTAAGAAAAGTGGTTCAGCTCTCAGTACTTTCACACTTTTCTTTTTTTAACACCTTTATTGGAGTATAACTGCTTTACAATGGTGTGTTAGTTTCTGCTTTATAACAAAGTGAATCAGCTATATATACACATATATCCCCATATCTTCTCCCTCTTGCGTCTCCCTCCCACCCTCCCTATCCCACCCCTGTAGGTGGTCACAAAGCACCTAGCTGATCTCCCTGTGCTATGCGGCTGCTTCCCACTAGCTATCTATTCTACATTGGGTAGTATATATAAGTCCATGCCACTCTCTCACTTCATCCCAGCTTACCCTTCCCCCTCCCCGTGTCCTCAAGTCCATTCTCTACGTCTGTGTCTTTGTTCCTGTCCTTCCCCTAGGTTCTTCAGACCCATTTTTTTTGTTTTTTTTTTTAGATTCCATATATATGCGTTAGCATACGGTAGTTGTTTTTCTGACTTACTTCACTCTGTATGACAGACTGTAGGTCCATCCACCTCCTACAAATAAATCAATTTCGTTTCTTTTTATGGCTGAGTAATATTCCATTGTATATATGTGCCACATCTTCTTTATCCATTCATCTGTCGATGGACACTTAGGTTGCTTCCATGTCCTGGCTATTGTAAATAGACCTGCAATGAACATTGTGGTACATGACTCTTTTCACACTTATTTCTAATAGGCCATCAGATTTTAATGTCTGAATCAGTTGGTGCTTTAGAAATCTTGCCATGCCCTTATTCAGACATTCTTTATCAAATGGCCCAGATATAGGTAATACTTTTTGAAACACTAAGTATATTTCTGCTTGTACGTAGAGAAAAAAATAAAATGAAATAATTTATTAAGAAAAGAAAAAAGTTGTGGGTCAATTCACATTGATACAGATTTCTTGAATATAAGATCTAAAGACGGCATAGTGACCAAGGAAGGTCATGTTTACTGAGCGCCCTCTATGTGCCAGGCACGGTACTGAGCATTTTACACCTCACTTTATTCTGACAATATCTGTGGGGTCCATGTGCTATTATTGTCCCTACCATAAAGATGAGAAAACTGAGGTTCAGAGAGGTTATCTTGCCTGTCACACAGCTAGTAAGCTGTGGAGCCAGGATTTGCACCCTGGTGGCTGACCTCAGGGTCCATGTCCTTTGTAACCATCAAGCTCACACTGCTCCTAGCCACACGAATGACTGAGTAAGGGAACAAGCGGTACACTTAGGGCGTGATATTTAACATGCCTTTTGAGACGTAGCTAAATAGGAAAGTGAAAGGACTACTATAGTTACAGTGTTTTGCATTGGGAGAGATGAAGCCAGGGCCTCTCAACCACTGTCTATGGGACTCTGGGCCAGGACCCTACCATCTGTGGGTCTCAGTCGCCTCATAATAAAACTTGGTTTTAGATTCATCATTTATTAGAAGTCAGTGGGCTGTGGTTCCTTCCAGATCTAACCCCTCATCTGTTGGTGTGCAGAGTAGGTGTCAGGAAAGGTCACAGGCCGAGAGCAGCCAACTCCACCAGGGATGGGGTAGGAGGGCGTTTACCTTTGTTTCCTCACCTGTGAGACAAGGAGGCTTCTTCTAGCTCCTGAGGCTGGTGTTTCCAGTCATATCCATCTCATAACTGAGGGCAGAACTTTGTATGACACCACCTGCCTAACTCCTCGTGCTTCTCTTGTGCCTCCCAGCATGCGAAACATGCCCTAAGTAGAAAAGTACAAGAATGTGCTAAAAGGTAGAGAGGAGAATCTCCTTGTGGGCTGTCCTTTGATGTCTCTGAAAATAACAAGACAAAACTTTGGAAACAGCAGAAGTGCTGGTGGAAGGTGAGAGGGTGTGGTAGGCAGCTTCAGGAAACCCTCTCTACTTTGGATTCTGAGGGTGCCCAGAGCTGCTGGGAAATACCGAGGTCATTGTTTTAAGCTGTGGTAGCCTCCAGGACGGGAATCGCATCTTACTGCCTTTCGCCCAGTGTCTCAGAGAGTACCTGGCGTGCGGCTGGCTCTCAATTACGCTTTGTTGAATGACTGACTGGGAAAGGAATTAGAGCGAGCAGGCGCCAGTAAGGCAGGGGAACGCAGTCCTAGAAAACGCTGATCAGAAGCGGGATAGGCGTTGTAGGAGCACAGTCAGCAAAGAAGTGAGGATGGGGGTAAGAATAGCACCTGCTGGAGGGGCTGGCCCACCGGGGACATACCTCTTCCTGCCTCCCTTTCTATCCTCCTTCCATCCACCCACCCACCCACCCACCCAACCAGCAGTTCCCAAAGCCCGCGGGGTACCAGGAGCTGGGCTCCAGGATCTAGTGGAGAATAAAATGCATGTGGTCCCTGTCCTCATGCAACATGGCGATGACTAGGGAAGATCACTGCTGATGACAATACATGCTTTAAGATTAATGCCACCAGAACCCAGTCTCCTTACTAGCTGTGTGACCGTAGGCAACTCACAGACTCTTTCTGAGTTCTCTCATCTGTAAAATGGGATGGGTGTTTTTAAGGATTATAAATCATAGTACATGTCAATTGTGGGGTTTTTTCTTTGAGTTTGTGTGTGTGTACTGGGGGCGGGGGGCAGGGGTGGGGCTTCTCTTTCTGGCCCCAGCTGCTTTCCAGAAAATGAACACTTACTGAATATCATAGAGGACAACTTTTCAGTTTTATTATTTTGACAATGATTTCTTCTGCTAAACTACTTCCTGCTCCTCTTAAACTGGCAGAAGCCAAACTGTGAGATTTCTTAAGGTACAACACCTTATATCCCAATTGCAAGAAATCATTAGAAACATTCAGAGGTAAATAAAATAATAAATTGGAACAGTAAATCTGTAATTACTGTCCAAATGAGCGCCATTTTAAACTTAAATCTGCCAAATGTGATCGTTATATAAGTAGTGACGCACGGCACACCCTTAAGTTCCTGCAGTCAGAGAGGAGGTGGGGTTAGGGCCTAAAATAGGCTAATAATTGCACCAGACAAGCTATATATATATATATATATATATATATATATATATATATATATATATGGGTTTTTTTTTTTTTCCTCAAGTCTGTATTTGAAGTAAGATGAAGACCACTTTTTTGCTTTCTCATGCTGCGGTGACTCTGGCGGAAGCCAGTTTTCAGAGCACTTCCCCCTCAGCAGTTACTCCACTACCCCGGCTCCTACTGTGTGGACAGATGTGCTCACACAGCACACGGGGTGCCAGTGAGGGGCTGTGGGGATGTGTGGGGCACTGGCCTCCAGTCCCGGCCCCATCGCTTCCTCCCTCTGTGACCTTGGGCAAATCAACTGTCTGTGCTCCAGTCTCCTCGTCTGGAAGATACAGTAAGTCCCCTACATGCAAATGAGTTCCGTTCCAAAAGTGTGTTTGTAAGTCCAATTTGTTCCTAAGTCCAACAAAGTTAGCCTAGGTACCTAACTAACACAATCGGCTAGATAGCACTGTACTGTAATAGGTTTATAATACTTTTCACACAAATAATACATAAAAAACAAATACAAAAAATAAAGAAAACACTTTTAATCTGACAGTACAGTACCTTGAAAACTACAGTAGTACAGCACAACAGCTGGCATCCAGGGGCTGGCATCGAGTGAAGAGGCAAGAAGAGTTACTGCCTGGAGGAGGGAGAGGAGATGGGAGATGGTAGAGCTGAAGGATCATCAGCAACAGGAGACCGAGGGCAAGCTGCCATTTCACTCATGCCTGACATTGATGGCACAGGTTCTCGTTCCTTGCTGGATTCAATTCTGTCTACCCTCTTGAAAAAACAATCCAGTGATGTCTGGGTAGTAGCTCTTTTTTTCTCATCATAGATGACATGGTAGCACTGGATTGCATTCTAAACAGCTGCTTCAACCTTTGTGTGCCATTCTTCGTTCAGGTCCTGTGCCTCAAAACTAACAGGGCCTCCTCAAATAAAGAAAATCCCCTTGTCGTTTCCTGCATCATGAATCTTTTCGGTTCTTCAGTTACTTCTTCTTCCTCTTGTCTCTCTTCGTCCTTTCTCTGGGCCTCCAATTCCATCAGGTTTTCATTAGTAAGCTCCTCGTGTTGCACAGCAAGGAGTTCAATGAAGTCGTCCTCTTGCCAATCTAGCTTGAAATAAAGATACCGTACTACTGTACTCCATGAAGTACTGTACAGTAAAGTACACAAAAGCACAACCACTTGTAGAGGTTGCACGCACGTGACAACGTATACCAGACACGTGAACAAACTTCACGTGATTGGACATACGAACGCATGTTCGTATCTTTGAAAGTTCGCAACTTGAGGGTTCGTATGTAGGGGACTTAATGTAGAGAATAATGATACCTCCCTCACGGATTGTTTCAACATTAAATGAGGTGATAAACCCTATTTCCTCAATTCTAAGATACCATCAATTTTACGATACACCAAATTTTCAGGTGGAAAAAAAATTTACCTTACATCTACATGTTGAATGTAAGACAGCCAAGTTTCAAGAAATCAAAATGTAAAAAAAAAAAAAAAAAAATTATACTAAATTGAGGGATTCTAGACCAAGGTAGGGCAGTCTTGTTATTGTGGACGTCCTCTCTGTTTGAGGAGCTGCGGTCTGTGCCCAGAAGCCCGTTAGGGCCACACTCTGCCGAGCAGTCTGAAATGGGCTGCCTTTTCAGCAATTCTCCTGATGCCCCACCGCCACTGATCGGATGCCAAGCCCAGTGTGGGTGAGCTTGGGCACGTCGTGGCTTCCTGTTTGTGTGGACGTTCCACCTTGTAGAGAATCAGAAAATACCTCAGCAGTCACTTCTGGACCAAGCAGTCCCTCTCCTTCCAAGAGTTTTTTTTACACTTGACCTAGTGCCAACTAACCATTTTCACGTCACTGCACAGCCAGAAAATGTTAATATTTGTACAAGACTCCAGGGTAAAGGGAGAAGCAGTCAGGCCAGGAGGACCAAATCCTTGTCATCTGGAACCCATTCAGGCCATTCCAGTGTGGCCCACCTTCTCCAGTTAGTCTCTACAATGAGCAAGGAGGAGGAGGAGGAGGAGAAAAGAAAAAGGAACCCCTGGTAGTGTTCACTGGTTTTCGCTGGAGAATTTTAAGTGCATTTAAAAGTTTTTTCAAAACATTTTTACAACGATGGTCTGATATCTTGATTGAAATACCCTCAAGTATTTCATAATAACATATACCATAAACAAACAAGCTCCATGTGTCAGAACCAATGGGGAAGCTTGTCAGTAGTATCATATATATATTCCCTAATGGCCCGAGGCCTGGGAATCTGAAATGCAAAAGTACTCCAAGTGATTGTTTTTGTGCTGACAGATCTAGGAACCACAGCCTTAAAGGCTCTTGGAGGGTTTCACCTGGCTCTGTACCTTTTATGCCCTACACTGTTCATTTACCTTTTTTACCCCATAAAGGTAGCCTTTCTGATGCAGTGGTCCAAACCTAGTCATAGAGCACCCTTCCATACATGCCTAGCCCTGCCTCTGGTGTATGAGGAGGACACCACAATGAGTAGGGAATCTGCAGATCTGCTGGGCCAGAAGCTTGCAATTTTCTACGAGAACAGTATATCTCAGTTTGGTCTGGGGACTGCCTGCATCAGAATCACCTAGAAACTCATTTAAAAAGTCTGAATCAGACTCTCAGATTTTGGCCTAGTAATCTACATTTTAAACCAGTACATTGGTAATGCTTATGCACATTCAGATTAGGGAACTACTGCATATGTGTGATTTAATAATTCCATTGATCTGCAAAGGGTTAATTTCAAGGTAAGCACAGACATTGTTACCTGGGTCAAAGGCAGACCTTTTACTGCATCATAACTGTCCCTACACACAGCTGACTCCTTCGAGTAAGTAACCTTGCTTCTAGTACCACCATTGGGGTAGTAAATAAAGAAGGGTGTTTGGGCCCCAAAATACTATCAGTGAAGCAAATGGTATAATTAAAAGCCTGATATGATGGCTTGAATAAGATTCAACACATCCTCCCTTATCTTAGTTTAATCTGGCAGTGAGGGGTGTTTTTGCTTTGGTCTTTACAAGTTTCCCAGTCAGAGTGGAGCTTCTAGAATAACTAGTTTTTAACAGGATCCATGAACCCCTGAAATTGCAGGAAAAATTTTATGTGAATAAATATATTTTTCTAGGAAAGGGTCCAGAACTACTGCCAGATTCTCAAAGGAATCTTTGACCCTGAAAGGGGAAAGATTAAGGATTTGAACAGAGGAATTTTTAAGGATTAGAACAGTGAAGAATTGTAAACAAAGGCTCAGGTCTGGGTAAGGATTTCAGAACTTTTGCAAACCGAACCAACAAAACTGTGATCTCCAGCATTCCTCAAAACATACCTGGTTTTTCTCCTCTCTTCTTCCTGCCTCATTCTTTCTTCCTTTAGGTTTGTCTCTTTTTCCTCCCGAATCTGTTTCCCTCTTTTTCCTCTCTGTGTCCATCTGGTCATCCCCCCTCGCCATCCACTCCCCCTCCCGTCCGCTCACTGACTGACCTATGTAAAAAGCAAAGCACGTTCTTCTATCTGTCCTACCTGTGGAATAGCGTGTTTTTTTTTTTTTTGAATACCACTTTAGGTTGGTGGTTCTTATTTTAAAATTAGGTGAGTTGAACACTTACCATTTCTCTGGTAGAGGGAGAACATAATACTCTAGGTCCTGTGACTTCCTGGCTCTTGTGGTTCAGCCCTCAATAGGAGGTTTTCTGGGGGCAGTGGTCCTCACTCTTTCTGGCTGGAGGAGGGCAGGGGCAGGCACCCTCAGGCCTTCCTCTTGTTCTGAGTTTGTCTCTGATGAAGAGAGTGACTGACCAGAATCCCAGACCCCTGGCTCCAAGGCCCTGCCACCCTCTCCATTGCATTATTTTCATTTGCTGACTTTGGTTGTGGAAAGCAGAGAAAGGAACCGCTAGGCCAAGGAGGCCGTGGGGACCTGGTCACAGCTACAGAAGGAAACCAGAGCTAACACTGCCCGGCTCTCTCCCTGTGTCTGCTCCAGCTCCGTGAGCAGCAGGGGGCTTGGCCTGCCAGGCTCCCGGCCAGCCGGCCGGCCGGTGCTCTGGGGATGAATGCCTGAAGCATGAAATCACTGGCTTGGGAGGGCCCTCGCTTTGCCGGGCTGCCCGCCTCAGCCCGGAGCAGCTGGGGGTTCCAAGGAGGTGGAGGGCGGCACACTGAGGGATGGGCTAGCATATCCTGCCTGTGCCCCCGGCTCTGCCCCACTGGGCCTCCTGCTCCCCTCACTGCAGGAAGGGGTCCTCTGGCTGTGGGAGGTGAGCGGATGCCCTCCGTACGGCTGTGGAAGGGCAAATGATGGCACTTTCTGGCTCAAGTGTTTGGGGGGCACCTATTGGGTTGAGATGCATTTTAGTGGGTCTGTGAGGGACACAAAGGCAGGGAGATGTGCCCTCAAGTTACACATTTGGGTGGGGGATGAGGTGGCCGTGTACAGACACAGAGAATCAGATAGACGATCTCAGGCCCGGCTGGGCTGGGCTGAGCTGGGCTGGGCTGGGCTTCGTGGAGCTGGGCCGGGTTCCGTGACCTGATGAGCCTGTGGATGCTGGCTGGAGGGGAGAGTGGAGCTTGCCACGGGTGCCTTTGGCAGGAGAGTGCTGCCTCCTGGGGGCCGGCAGGAGATGAAGTCCCGAGTCATAAACTCCAGGGCCCAGACGAGGTCAGCGCGGGAGGTTTCCAAGCTTGCGGCAGAAGGGGCCCCAAGCCTGCGCACCATCTAATTTATTTGTCCCTCCAGTCCCAGACTTAATGCTTACTGGGGGCCGGGCCATGCAAGTTCATCGTCAGGGACGTGTCCTGAAGAAATAGAGAGCCCTCTGCCACAGGCTGCCCAACCCAAGTGCACGGGCACCCAGAGCCCAGGCTGGCACCAGGCAGCGGGGCAGCCCCTAGAATACCTTCTTGGGGATTGCATTTGCCAGTGAATTTCTGGGCCCCATAGAGAGTTGACAAGTGGCTGTAACTGTTGGCCCAGTTTGAAAGATTGCATCACACCACAGTTGTCAGAGTCATGGCTTTGGACTCAGACCCCTGTGTTCAAATTCCAGCTCAGCTGTAACTCATTGCATGGACTTGGTCAACTTTCTGACCGCTCTCCTCAGTTCTGAAAAGCACGTAATAATGCCTACTTTACTGCGTTGTCAGAGCATAAAATAGTATATGTAAGAGGCCTAGAGTCATAGCTGGCACCAAGTGGGTGCTTAATAAATAATTATTATCATTATCATTGTTTATCCTGGAAGAATAGGTCTCTGGAGGCCCCTGAGTTACACTCCAAGGCAGTGCTTCTCAAACTTCAAGAACTGGGGATCTTGTAAAGATGAAGGTTTCAGTTGCACGGGTGGGGGCTGGGGGAGGGGAGAGCTGAGGTTCTGCGGGTCTAACAAGCTCTCAGGTGGTGCTCATGCTGACGCTGCTGGCCCAAGACCAGGTAGGGCCCCATCATCCAAGTCCCCTAGGGGAGCGGCCCGGCCTGCTTTCTCTTTGCACTTGCCCAGGGCAGCCCAGGGTAAAGGCACACTCATTCCAGGCCAGCTCTTATTAAGCAGGACCGGTGTTAAACACTGCTCCCAGGCCTGGGGTCCCAGTGACCAGGAAGGTATTGAAAGCGGGACCGTGTCAAAAACAAAACACAGTACCTAGGACTGGGACAACCGCGCCCTTGACTTTGCTGAGGTTTTCCGTGGGATCTGGGCATGGCTGATATCAAGAAACCACAGTCTGTGCTTCTGGACAGCTCTGCCTTAAAGGCCCACACCCCAACCTGTGACCCCTGACTAAAATACTGTAAGTTCTAGAAGTCAACAGAGGGAGTTGTGATTTCCACCTGAACTCCTGAGAACATGGAGCTTTCTGCCCAATTCCATCAGGGAGGAGTCGTGTGTGGTCAGATGGCTCGCTGGGGGTGCCCACTCACCTTGCAGCGGCCAAGAGCTGAAGCGTCCGTCATCTGAGGAGGCACCTTGCTTTGGCGGGAGGATCGGAGTCTGAGACTAGGACTAGTCTGCACCTGTGGCTTTGTTCCTCCCTCTCTGATTGGCCTTGGCCAGGAAGCTCCCTTTATCCTCTATTCCACATCTGCAAAGCAGAGAGGAGCCCAGGCCAGAAACCAGGATGCTGGAGGTGGTCCCTGCAGGGGGTACTATGGAAAGAAACGGCTTGTGTTTGTTTTGTTTTTAATGGCAAAATATGTATAACATTTAAAAAAATCTTAAAGTGTGCAATTAAGTGGCATTAACTCCATTCACCATGTTGTACAACCATCATAACTGTCTGCTTCTAAAACATTCTCATCACCCCAAACAAAAACTGTGTCTACGGACCAGTAACTCCCCATTCCTCTCCTTAGCCCCTGATAACCTCTGTTCTGTTTTCTGTCTCTGTGAATATGGCTATTTCAGATATTTCATATGAATGGATCACACAGTATTTGTCCTTTTCTGTTTTTTTCCCTTAGCATGTTTTCGAGATTCACCTGTGTCGTAGCAAGTGTCAATACTTCGTTCCTTTCAATGGCTGAATAGTACTCTATGTATGGATAGACCACATGCTGTTTATCCACTCATCTGTTGATGGACACTTGGGTTGTTTCCATTATTTATTAATAAAGTATTAAATTGTTTGCTTACCTCCTGGGTCTAGGCAATGGAGACACACCAAGAAATAAGACAGTACGGTTCCTACCCTGACCTGGCAGGTAGCAGGCAGTGACAACAGAGACCTGAGTGCCATTGCAGGGCACACGTTGCAGGGAGCTTGGCCACACTGGGTTCTGGTCTTGCCTGACCAGCTGCTGACTGTGTGGCATGGGCTTCTCCTTTTTCGGACCTCAGCCTTCCCATGTGTAAAATGGACTTGAGACAAAAGACCCCGGTGGCATTATCGTTCTATAGTCCTGTGATACTGAATCTTCTGCCATGGGATTCTAAGAGAGCTTCTGCTGCATTTCTTTCTTGGGTAGGGCTTGGGGTGGGGGAGAACTGCCCTTGGCTGCAGAGCTGGGGCGTGTGGAGTCAGAATACTTCCAGCATGTGGTGCTGGACAGGAGGGTGGCCCTGCTTGCATAACCACCTCAATGCTGACTGCCCCCTGCAGGGAGCCCCTGGGCCTCCCACCCCCTTCTCAGCTGCCTGCCTGGAGACGGTGTCCAGGCAACAGTGGGGCTGAGGCGTGACTCCCAGGTCAGAACTCCGGACCCCCATGGAGGCCGGAGCTGTGGGGCGGGCAGCCGACGAGGGGGGACCCCCAGCTGGGTTAGATTTGGGGGGGTGTAGGGGTGTGGGGGGGGTTTAAGTAGGATGGGAGTTGGGGTGCCAGAGGCAGGGACGGCCAGAAGGAGTAAATGGTGGCTGGGCGGAACCCACAGCCTGGGTGGAGACTTCGGGGCCCCGGAGGGGGGTAGGTGGGGGGGGGGGGTGGGGGGGGGGGGGGGGTTTAAGTAGGATGGGAGTTGGGGTGCCAGAGGCAGGGACGGCCAGAAGGAGTAAATGGTGGCTGGGCGGAACCCACAGCCTGGGTGGAGACTTCCTGTCAAAACAGCCACTTATCCTGGCAGGAGAGTGCATTCCTTTCCCCCAGGAGATAAGAAGGCCAGATTTTTTTCCTTTCTCAGGGCTCCTTTGAGCTGAGAGCAGTGTCGGGCAGCCCACTGGGGGCTCCGAGGGCGGGAGCGGGTGGGGGGGCGGCCTCTGCAGTCCCTTCCGTCTGGCCCCAGCCTGACCAGCTGGGCTCCTGGCTCCCCTCCCAGACTCCCTGCAGCCTTGGGTGAGCACCGACCCCGGCGGCGGCGGCAGCCAAGGGTTGAATCCAGTCTCCTCTCTGTGCTTCAGCTTCCTTACCTAAAAAATGCACTACTTCATGGGGGTGGTTGTGAGCAAATATATATAATGCACTTGGAACGGTGCCTGGCACAAACCCTTGCTCAGCGTTTGTGGCAATCCCGGTTACTAGCGTGAGATACCTCTTTGTTTCTTGGGTCCAGGTGAGCTGCGAGTTCCTTAATGTTCTGGGGCATTTGGCAGTCCTTTGCTCGGTCGGCCTCCGCAGGTGAAAAATCTCATCTCATCTCAACTTGCTGACCCCAAGGCCATTATAAAAAAAAGTTTGGTTAAGCATTTAAAATAGAGCCCATGTCAGAGGATGGAACAGTCTCTTGGATGTTTGTTAGAAATCCTCCCTTTCGCAAGTGAGAAATCCTTTTCTCAGAAGGAACTCCAGGACTGCCCGTCCTAGATTGTAGGGGTTGGCAGGAGCTTCTCTTCTTACTGGAAACTTTCAGCCATCCCCTCCCAAGGGGGCTGCCCTGACATCCCCCCAACCCAGGCCCTTCATCCCCTGGGTTACCCAGCCCTGGGGGCTTTTCCAGCTGTTCCCACCAGCCAGTTGTCCCGGAGGGTGGAGGCCTTCCCTGGGGGCCTCTGGACAGGCCCAACCCCACTTCAGACTTCCCTTCTGGCCACTGCTAGAATGCCCGGCCTTCCCTCTGTGTATTTTCTCTCTGGGTGGGGGCCTGGGAGCTGGAAACCCTGCTCACATCCTCTCTCCACCCTCTCTTTGGAGGACCAAACTCACTAGGGCTGAAGCCAGAGAGGGGGTTGTGGTCTGGGGAAGGCTCCCAGCTCACTGCCCAGAAGTCCTGTGGGGAAGGAAATCCGAGCTGAGGGCGGGGGCCTTGGGGGCCTCTTCTGAACCTATCATTATTGCCCCTTCCATCCCTTTCCATTGACAGTCCAAGTCAATACAGCCTGATCCAGTTCAATTTCAGAATATTTCTGTGGAGCACCTGTAGTGGACCAGGATGGTTACGACCCAGTTCAATGGGAGAATCCAGCAAAGGGGGACTTGGTGTTTTGTGGACTCCAAATGGGACTCTAAGCTGGGGTTACCTTCCCACTTTCAGTTCTCATGCCTTTTGAGTAGCTGGCTTCTATCAGTTCCCTCCGTTGTTAAAACGGACCAACGAATTAGACCAGGAAGCTTTCAGTATCTGCACTAACGGAGGGCCCGCCTGGCTGTAATAATGTAAGACCTAGTGGCAGGACTTGTAATTCATAATTGCTTTGTTTCATTAACAGATGAAAAATGTGGCAGTGACCTTGTCTCACAGTCTGGAGCACACATTGTATCCACAGCCACAGAGAAAGGGAAGGGGTAGCAGGGAGGTAGGGGGCAGCACTGACAAGCTTTGGAAGCTAGTTTGGGATTTTACCTCTGCCACTGGAAATCAATGGTGTATTTGGACGATGTGCCCTGAGTCTTGAGCATGGGCTTCTGGCTGGCAGCTTTCAGAATTAGAAGGGTTCGAAAAACAATTTAATACCTGCTACTGGGAGCGTGATCTACATCACCTGGGTGCTCATTTAGATCGCAGAATCTCGGGCCCATCCCAGATGGACAGAGTCAGAATTTGCAGCGAGTCCGTGGCAGAACCAGGGTGTAAACCCAGGTGTCGTGAGTCTTGGTCCTGTCACCGTTCTCCCCTTCCTCCCAGAGATCTTCAGGGCCTCATGCTCCACCCCAAGGAGGAGGAGAATAGCCTGGGCTTCTCCTAAATCTATGCTCTTTGAGCTCAGGTTTGGGCGCATCCTTCTTATGACCGAGGCTGCCTCACACATTGCAGCTCCCAGACCTAACACCAAAGCCCAGGGGAGGAAAACTCCACGGACCAGCCCAGGCCGCCGGGGTTTGCCGGGCCTAACTGCCCATCTGTGTCCACCTCAGACCGTCTGGGGTTGGGCCGTGTCTGAGTAAGCATGGGGACGGCGTGGGCAGGAGCTCTCTGAGGGCCTTGATGACAGGATGGGGCCCGGACACGCCTTTCTTTCCTTGTCACTGACCTCTCTATGTCAGGCCATTTCAGGTTTGTTGTCCCTCCCCCAAACTGCGGGTCGTGAGGCAGAGTCCTGGAGCAGCCAAGGCAGTGCCAGGTTCTGGGCATACCATCCCGAGTCCCAGGCGGGCTCTGCTGCGCAGGAGACCCTCCGGAGGGGCCTTGTGTCCAGGGCGAGGCTTGGCCCTCGCAAAAGGCGCCCAATTCGCGTTTCCCTTGCTGCACACCCTACTGTACTTCCTGCTCCTCTGGGGATCCTCCTCCGGCTGGCTCCGCTGGCCTTCTCTTGCCCTCCCCACCCCCAGGCGTTGTTTTGGTGTGTGTGTCCCTTCCCAGAACCTCGGCCTCTCCTTTCCTCTTCCTTGCAGGGCTGCTCTTCCTGTGATCTCCCGGGGTCTGGGCGGCGTGCCCCTCCCTGCCTTCCTCTCTCACGGGCCCTTCCTCTGCTCTTTCTATTCCTGGTTGGACCAGCCTCTCCCATTGTCGTTCCCAGGAAAAGGCTGTCTCGCTGGGCTAGGGGTGGGGGGACCCGAGCCAAGAAGAAAGCCGGGCCAGAAGCCCCCGCCTCGCCGGACCCGCAGCTCACGGAGGGGTGGCAGGGCCCACGGTGCCAGCATCATTTTTAGCAGTCTCACTTTCTAAGTTAGTCAGTGGCCACAATCCGACACCCACACGTGGGGGCCGATGACTTCCTGCTACCTCTTCTAATTTCAGCAGACCCCAGAGATGGGGCGGCACGGGTGGGAAGCCACAGGGGCCACACGGAGCTTCCCAGAAGCCACCTTACCAGAGGGCACGGGGCCTGGCCCCGAGGGAGCTGTACTCTGTAGCAACTTGTGACCCAGGCTGGCCCCTTTGGCCCAGGCGTGGTAGGTGGGATCCCATGGTATCCCTTGGGCACAGACCCCCCTGGACCCTGCAGAACCACAGGCACCCTGGTGGCATCCCAAGAAGCCGTGTTACCCAAATGCTGAGGAGGAAGGCCACGCCTTCAAGTATCTTCCCTCTGCCTGTTCTTGCCTGGTTTTTGTTGTGATTTGTTTTCTCTTTCCTCACTCTCTTCTGTCTTTGTTCTTCCTAAAAGCTCATAGCTCACATGGGACCAAAGTATTTTTTTCTGTGGGTACAGAAACAGATGTTCAGGTCAAACCCAGATACAGTCACGTGCGGCAGCTGCAGGCACTGGGCATCCCAGGCCTCTCAAGAGTTGGGAGACATCAGCTGAGAGCACCCCACCCCCTCGTGTTACCAGCAGAGTTGCTGAAAGGCCCACAGAGGCAGACACATGCTCTAGAAATCTCTGGGGAAACAACTCAGGATGAATTCCAGGGAGACGGTATGGTCTATGGAAAATTGACCTCAGACAGACCTGGGGTCGAGGGTGGGCTCTGCTTCTTCCCAGCTGTGCACACACCCCCTCAGTGTGGCATTCCATAGGGAGACACCCTGTCGGCCCCCCACAGGTGGAAAAGGGGAGATGCCATGATCTCTGGTGGCGTTTTGCGGGGTTGAAGGAAACCTGGGCTGTATGCGTGTCTCTGTGAGGGAGGGTGGTGCTAGGGACCTGGAGACTGGCCTTCTGGGGAGAGGCAAGAGCTGTGATACAGGCAGGTCTGCTGTGTGACCTTGGACAAGATTCTTCACCTTCAGGAGCTTGGTTTTCTCACCTTTGATCTTGCAGGGTGGTTGAGAGGATCGAGGATGATGTAAATTAATTGGCTCCCAGTGACCGGCAGGTATGAGGTGCTCAATAAACGGCCACTGGCGATTATGTTCAGAAGAGAATTGCCCGGGATGTCCCTGGGGGACCTGCACTGTCCCCATGCACACAGAGACTCCTCGTTGCTTGGCACCGACTGCAGCAGGAAACGTTGACCTCTGTTCACCCCGAGGCAGGGCGTGGTGTCACTCAGGGCTTGGGACGGTGTAGGTGCCTGCAGGGCCTGCCAGAAGTCTCAGGTACAGAGGCAGCCCCTGGAGTAGAGGTCCTGAACCTCAGGGTCCATTCCCCCCACAGAGGCTTCAGGGAACCCCCAAATAGTATGCAAAATGGGCCTTCATCAGATTCTCAAACAGGGCCATGACTAGAAGAATTAGGGACCTTGGTTCAGCAAATCAGACAGCAAGACCCACTGTGAGAGGCCACGGCAGGTGGTGTCTGCTCTGCCCTGCAACGCTGGGCATGGCCAGCTGACCTCGCCCCATGCCTCAAGTACAAGCCAGCCAGAGACATCAGTGCCTGACCTGGACACCCACTCTGCGTAAGCTTGAGATCCAGCTGGTCCACTGGTTAAGGGTCTGGGCGAGAGACTGGAGCCCCGGGAGTCAGGGCGAAGGCCAGTGGGCCAAGCCTCTGGCGGGGCTGGATCAGGACTGGGGAGCCTGACGCGAGGTGGGGTGTCGGGTGGGTGGAAGTCATAAGGGCCCGGGAAGGTAGGGGCAGAGGAAATGAGGTAGGTCCACCACGCGAGCCTAGGGCTCCTTCTCATCCACTGGAATGTGGCACACGTGAAGGGTGGGCCCTAGGGTCCTCCCCTGCTGGAGTGGGCTTGGTCAGAAAGGTCAGAAAGTCCTTAAGGTCAGAAAGTCAAACGATCTCTCTAGGCCTTGAATTCCAGTTTGAAGAAAATCACTGCAGGATCTTACCTCAGAGCCTATTCAGAGACCTCAGGCTATGGGCTGTAGGTGTTCTCTCTCTCTCTTTTGCTCAGTTTCTTTTTCTTTCTGTTTTTGGCCCCTAATTTTACTTGCCCTTATGTTTTTCTCATAAGCCACTTAAATCATTTTGAAAAGCAAGGAGAGGATAAATGGAAAGAAAAAAAAAGAAATGAATTTGTTTATAGAAAAGCTATCTGGAGAAAGTAGGCTTTCAGCTGTGGGATGTTTTGTTTGTTTTTCTAAAAGACTTTAATTTTTGATATGTTGATTATGCTCATTAAAGACAGGTGCAAAATTTGTAAACATAAAAAAAGAAAGAAAAAGAAGTCCAAAATTGCATTATACAAACAACCACAATTAGTATTTTGGTATGCTTCCTTTTCCTACATATATACATTAAAACTTTTTTTGGTATTCATCCTACAAATGGTATCCAGTTTTCTTACTTAACATATATCATATATAACATGGACAGTTTTCTTTGGCACTAAAAAGTCTTTCTTTAAATGTTTTAAATTTATTTTATTTATTTATCTTGGTGGCACTGGGTCTTAGTTGCAGCAGGCGGGCTCCTTAGTTGCGGCATGCGAACTCTTAGCTGCAGCATGCATGTGGGATCTAGTTCCCTGACCAGGGATCGAACCCACGTCTCCTGCCTTGGGAGGCGGATTCTTAACCACTGTGCCACCAAGGAAGTCCCTAAAAAGTCTTTTTAAGCATTTAAAATACCTCAGGTTTTCAGAGTTAGACATTTAGACCCGCCCCCAGCCCCGTTGACACTATTATAAATAACTCATTGACAAACATCTTTGTCCATAAAGTTCTTTTCAAAGTTAAGGTTATTTCCTTGAGAACAGCTCAGAACTGGACTTGAGGGGAGAGGGCTGGGGCCAGCAGCAGTTGTCATTGTGAGCGTGTGCTTGCGAATGTGTGAGGGCTGCCCTTGCGGTGGCCCTGCAGAGAATGGACCCCACCCCCATCCCTGAGTGAGCCCAGTGACTCATTCCCTCACTCTGTGGATCTTGGTGGTGGTGTGGAGGGAGAGAGAAGGCTTTGCGGTGACTCATCTATGGCGCCTGCAATCCGTCTGACCCTTCAGGCTGACCGGGGCCAAGCCCTTCAGGCTGACCGGGGCCAAGCCCTTCAGGCCTGGTGACCAAACACCCGCCCATGTCAGGGCGGCCTCGGGACTGCAGAGATCAATGGAGCCTGATGAAGTGTTTGTGTCCCGCACGGCCGGCCTGCCCAGCACGCAGCCCTGCGCTCAAATGTGCTCAGGCCTGTGCATCATCCAGCTTGGCTGAGCTCCCTTCCAAGGCAGGCTGGGCTGGTTTTCTCCGCAGAAAGTCTAGTCAGCAGGGTCAGCCAGGGGATAAACTAAAGTTAACTTAGCTATTATTGCTGTTTTGTTAATGAGGGGAGGACCGGCTGTGAAGATGCCAAACCATTCGGAAATGTTGCACAGTCCTTGGGATTTAAGGTTCAGGAGAAAGAGAGCAGTCAACAATGATTTTAAGTCCTGACTGGACTCCCCAGGGTCCCTTGTACTTCACTGAGCTTTCATTTTACTTTTTTTTTTTTTTTTGAAAAATACTTTTCCTATGAATCTTGGAAGCTGTGAGAAGTGCTGGCGCTATCATTGGACTCATCAGCGAGACTGCGCTCTTTTGTGGATGGAAGCTCAGGGTGAAGTTAAGCCCCGAGGGCGGCGGAGGACAGGCTGGCAGGAGATGGTCACCGCAGCCCTGGGGGTCAGCTACTGCGTGACTGACGGCTGAGAACTCATCCTACGTAGCTGTGGGGTTGGAGGGAAAAGGAGCAGGACCCGGTTCTCTTGGACTGGAGTTCACAGGAACAAACCAACTCATTCTCCAAAGGCAGAGGCTGGATATCCTGGGCGTCCCTGAGCCCAAGGACACTTGACTTGTATCTTAAAATTCCACAGCCCACTAACATATCCACCAGTGCTGTTCAAGGTGACCTCCTTTGACAAAAAAGCAAAGTGTCTGTAGGACTGAAACCTCTTGAAAACTTCCATTTAAGGCAATGTAAAAAATGTTTAACATGCTTTGAAAAAATCATATCTGAGATATTCCTGCTCTAAAGTAGTCTGTGAACCAGTCAGACTGAAAGGACGGCATCAAAAGATCCAAGAGCAAGATTCTTTTGGTGTGACCCATATTGGCACCCTGCGTGCTGTGTGGCAGGCACAGTGGTGACCCTGGGGGACAGAGGTGTTTAAGACCGGATCTCTAGCCCCAAGGAGTCTGGTTGGGGAAAGACCTAATGTGGCTAGTCATGGAGGGCACTTAGCAGAAGGATTCTGATCAGGGAGCTCATGTAAAGCCCAAAGGAAGCAGAGTTTGAGTTGGGCTTGAAGAGTGAGTACCATATTGATGCTCTGAGATATGGGGGAAGGGTCTGGAAGCAGGGGACACAGGGCTGGGTATTAGTGGCATTCTTGGGCAGAGTCATCTGCATCACTGGTGGGGAGAGGAAAAGGCAAAGGACGAATAGGAAATGGTGGGCTGTTGCCAGGCTGTGGAGGGCTTTCACACGCATCTTAAGGAGCTTGGACTTTATTCTGTAGCTAATGGGGATCCGTGGGAAGGTTTTTGAGCAGGGAGGTAACTCAATTTTTTTAAATCAGAAGCAAACACGTCAATACATACTCATTGAAAGATTTCAGCTGTACTATAAGCAAAACAATAAAAATGCTACCCTTCCTAGACGTAACTACTGTTCTTCTTCATGTCATTTTATTTACCTATATCCGTAGATACAGATACATAAAAATCAAGCCCTAGAAGTGGGAAGGAAGATGGTTCTGTCATCTTTTGTTTTCTCTCCCTGCTCCCCACCCCCAATCACACCTACCTTTTGCTATTTAAAGTTACATAAGTGAGGACTGTAATCTAGGGAAGCCTGTGCTATATATCTTGTCACTTGGCTCATTTTGCTTTCCTTTGTTTTATTTCAGAACATGGTTTTATTGGATATTCACCAGAACTGCTGCAGAACAACACTCTGCCAGATTACAGCCCCGGCGAGTCCTTTCTCACTGTCTTCGGGGTGTTCTTCCCAGCAGCTACAGGTATTGGCGTTGGCATTCTTTTTCACTCTCACATTAGGGGTATAAGTAAATGCTTGGTTCCCAAAACTCAGTATCATAATTGACCTGCATGTGCTCTTAGGATATATATATCTGACTTTATTGATGACTTTAGCTTTAACTTAAAATCTGTTATTTTAACAGAGTTTACTTGTTCATAATTCCTGAAAGCCCCCAACATGATTTAATCCTCCTTACCCCTTATACTCATCTGTTGACACCTCTTGGCCAAGTTAATAGAGGGGATCTATTTCTCTTAGGGCTGAACAGGATGGATTCCTCAACAGGACAAGCCGCTCTTTCCACCTTGGAATGAGTGCAGGCTTGGTCTAGAAACTCCCCTTCCCCTAACCCAACCCATGTGCCTTCTCCCAGGGGGGCCGAGAAATGCTATTGTCCTCTTATCACACTGGGTGTGGGTGAAACCAGGATCCCCATATGGGCAATGACTGAGTCTCCTTCCCCTCCCTTTCCTGCTTTCCTGCTCTACAGTGGCTGCAGGAGTCTTCCATAGTGGAGGTCCCTGTAGAACTCTTGTCTCCTGCTCAGGGCCCCAGCCTAGAAGGCAGTAAGCTAACATGTTTACCAAATGCTCCATAAGAAATAACCGTTTGTGAGGGACTGGGTTTGTGCCCAGGACACAGACTGAGCAAAACATTTCATTCTCGATCAAGGCAGCGTCGACGCCCTGGAGTGTGGCTGCTTTTTCCTCCTCCCTCTGCTTTCCTCCACAGAGAAAGGAGGAAAAGCGACTAGATTGTTGAAAATTTTAAAAACTGTCCATATCGAATGTGGGCAAGGATTCAGAGAAACTGGAACTCGCATACACTGCTGATGGGAATGCAAAATGGCACAACCATTTGGGAAGATGGTTTGACAGTTTCTTAAAAACCAGACATATACCATTCCACTGCTAGTTATCTACTACCGAGAAACAAAAACGTGTATCCATATAAAGACTTGTATATGAAAGTTCAAAGCAACTTAATTTGTAATAGTCCCAAACTGGAAACAACTCAAATATTCATCAACCGGTGAAAGGAGAGACAAATTATGGTATCGCCGTGCAATATAAAACTACTCAGCAATTAGAAAAAATGAACTATTGATAACCTGTGACAACATAGATGAATCTCAAAATAATTATGCTGTGTGAAGTCAGTCAAAAACGAGTACCTTTTTTAAAAGGTTAAAAGTATATAAAAATCCATTTATATAAAATTCTAGAAAATGCAAACTACAGTAACAGAAAGCAGGTCAGTGAATGTCTGGGAATGGGGGTGAGAGGAGCAGGAGGGAGGGCAAGCAGTTTTCGGGGGATGAAAAAATGTGTTTTTGACCGTGGTGATGATCTCACAGATGTGTTCGTGTCAAACTTTTCAGATTGTTACACTTTAAACGTGCAGCTTATCGTATATTAGTTATACCTCAGTAAAACTGTTAAAATGAAAAAAAAATATTAATGACTTTAATCACCTTTAACAACTTTCCTGAACCCCACTTCTCCCTCTAGCAGCGGCCCCTTTCTGTCCTCAGCACAGCCACCCGCCAGTCTTTGCCTTCCCGACTCCGTTTTCCTGCCTCCTGCTCGTCCACTCTCTCCCCTTGTGCAATTCCAGGCCTGTCTCTCCAGTGAAATAATTCTTTCCAAAGTCATCAGTGGCTTCTACGTCACTCAATTCAATGGGCATTTGCAATCCCTCAGTGTGTCTGACCTCTCGGCTGCGTCCCACTTTCTCCTTCTTTTCTCGTGCCTTCTCCTCCTCGTCTCTCTCCCGCCTCTCTGACCTGCTTTCTAGGGGCATCCTCTTCTGCCTGTCCATTAAATGTTGGTTTTCCTCAGCCCGTGCCTAGGCCCCCTCTCTTCTTTCTCTGCTGTTTCCCTTGGGATCGCATCCTCTCTTCTTTCTCTATTGTTTCCCTTGGGATCGCATCCTCTCTTCTTTCTCTACTGTTTCCCTTGGGATCGCATCCTCTCTTCTTTCTCTACCGTTTCCCTTGGGATCGCATCCGTGTCCATTGTTCAGGGACCACACACAAAGCTGACGACTCCCAGATCTACACCCCCAGCCCCGACTTCTCTAAGCTTCACGTCACGTATTCAGGTGCCTATGTGACATCTTCTTTTGGTATCTCAGACCCAGCATGTTCAGAACCCAACCCATCCCACCTACCCCCCCAACTGGTTCTTCTCTACTCCTGAGCTCAGGAATGGCACCTGCATCCCCCCAATTGCTCAAGCTGGTAATGGGGGTTACTCCTGACTCCTTCTTCTTCCTTACCAGTACCCTCCAAGTTCTGTCAGTTTTACCTCCTAAACTTACCTGCCTTTACCTCCTGCTTCTCGCCATCTCTACCACCTGACCATACTGGTCCAAGCTTCATCCCTTAACTGGTTAATTGCAGTGGCTCTGACCTGTCCCCTCTTGAGGCTTGGTCACAGGTATGAGGCTGGAGCTAGGCCTTGGTAGTGGTAGGTAGAATCCTGTTCTACAAATCCAGGTGTGCCAGAAATAGTGCATTTCTTTCACCTTAATGAAATGGAAAGAGAGTCAGTCTCTGACTCTAAGCCTTCATTCTGCCAGGATGACAAAACTGATGTCAGTCGTTCATCATGCCTCCGCCTTGCCCTGTCATTCTGTTTCAGGGTCTCAGGGTCTTACCAAGTACCAAGGCATGTTAGGGGGCTCTGGCTATTCATCATCTGTGCGCAGAGCCAGGCCCTCCTATTGTCCTGTCTGCAGATCCCTTCAGGTTTATGCTCTCTGCTGCTTCTGAGCCACATTCGGGGACTGGAAATCTGCTGAGCCTGGGAACCCTATGCTTAGAGTCTGTGTACTTCTCAGACCCTCCTTTCTGTGGTTTTGCTGGATCCCCACCAGTGCTGCCAGGGAGTAGGCCCCAGGTCCCCGTTGTTCCAGATCTTGTGGGCCTTTCTCTTCCTGCCCCAGCTTGAGGGGGGCAGTCTTCTGTTCTAATATGGGCGGGGGACACGGCTATCCATGGCCAGCATCATGGACATGGATTTATGCATTCACACTGGGCCCCAGGCTTGGAACGGCCACACACTTGGTTTAATGCTTTGCTGTTGCTGAAATTCTTAATAATTTTTGAACAACGTACCCTACATTTTTATTTGTGCCGGGCCCTGCAAACTATGTAGCAAATTGGTTTTGTCCCCGCATGCTCTCCCCAGTCTTTCTGCAGCTTCTTTTCTGCTTCCTCAATCCTCGGAAATCTCCTAAGGACTCAGGCCTTTGAGAAACAGAACCCAAAACAGTGTGCAGGCAAATTCTACTTCTCCCCTGCTGCATATTTCCTCCAAGGCAATAAAATAAAGGTCAGGTTCCTTTTGAATGGACAGAAAAGGAAAGGGGAAAATAAAAAAGAGGAAATATTTTAAAAGCTAACATCTGAAAATATCTCTGGCCCCTCCCGCTCCCCACCCCCCTACCCCGATCTTCATCCCCCTCCCCGGCTTCCCACCTGAGTGTTTGTTTCCTTAGGCCTGGCAGTGAGTCCTGATGCCAAGTCAAAAGCCCATGCTTGCAGGCGCCAGGTGAGCAGTTCCACCTGAGGCAGGGCTGTGGGCCTTCGAGGCAGGCAGGACCACCAGGAGGCTGCCTCAGGCATGTGACCCTGCCCGGCCCGCTCCATGCTGCTCCCTCGGCTTCCCTCCTTTGCCTCTCCAGGCCCTGCATCTTGTCAGAGAGGGGATGCCTGGTGTAAGAGAGGGGCAGGGGTGGCTAGCCTCCCCTCTGGTATTTCTCCCTCCGTTAAGGAATTAGCAGTGGCTCGAGGTTGGAAGATGCCACCCAGGAGCCCAGAATTTGAGCTGGACTAACATTTGAGATCAACTAGTCCAGCGACTCGCAACTTTTCATCTTTGAATCCATATTCATTTTTTTTTTTTTTATGGTTTTCTTTTTTTTTTTTTTTTTTTTTGCGGTACACGGGCCTCTCACTGTTGTGGCCTCTCCCGTTGCGGAGCGTGGGCTCCGGACGCGCAGGCTCAGCGGCCATGGCTCACGGGCCCAGCTGCTCCGCGGCATGTGGGATCTTCCCAGACCGGGGCGCGAACCCGCGTCCCCTGCATCGGCAGGCGGACTCCCAACCACTGCGCCACCAGGGAAGCCCCATATTCATTTTTGATAATCACTAAAAACCTCACTACCCTGGAAATTCTGATGTGCCTCGCTGGATCAGAGAGGGGTATCTTGGTCCTTTCTTCAAGAAAGATTGCTACCTAAGAATCTTAGCCAAGTTTCTTTATTTTCTGTGGTTTAAATTACGAAAATATTGTTTTGTAATATTCCAAATATAAAATTATAATATTGAACAAACTGTCTACACAGGTCTCTTTTACCCCACCCCTCTTAGGGCATGTGCTTTACTGTCCCTCCCATCCCGCCTGGCCCAACCAGGTTGAGAATCACTGATCTGATCCTTTGTTTGACCAACTGGGAAAGGAGGAGCACAGAGGAGTTTATGAAGGATTGAGGAAGGTCACCCAGCTTTAGTGACCGGAGTTGGGCCACCATCCCTCTGTGGAGGGTTGCCTTTCCTGGCTCTCTCTCTCCCAGTGTAAACACAGTAGGCAGGACAGGCAATTTGTATCACTTGGCTTTCCCCTGGCAGATGTTCCATTAAGCTATGAAAAGCATGGATGATTGGCAGTTTCCATGGTGATGGATTTGCCAAGGCTTAGCTCTGAGTGAGTCATGGCTGGGGCTCCCTCCAACGCCATCCTTTTCTGGAACAAGAGAACCTCCAGGCTTTAGAGAGGGGAGAGGAGTTTGGAAGAACAAACACTTTCTGGTCCACCCACGCTGCATCCTCATCTCTGGCCAGCAGCATGTTATTTAGGTTACTTTAGCGTTTTTATCCCAAGGTCAGGAGACATCCTGGGAAGAGCAGCTGAAGCCTAGGTTTCAGTGGCTCCTCTGGATTTATGAAGCAAGGTCTCCTGTCCGTCCTCTTCACTGCACTCCACCACACACTGTGGTGATGGCTGCAGGGTGGGTTGGGGCCTTGGAGTAGACTCTGCATGTGCTTTGTTTCTGACAGCGCTCTCCTTCTCTGAGCTACACCACTAAACTTTCTCTGAAAAACAAACATCTCTCCCTACAGGGTTTTCACATACACACATAGGCAGCCACTCTGGGGATCCAGGACCACAATACATGGAGGAACTAGGAAATGGAAATTCACTGGGAATAATACCATTGTGTGAAGTCATGTAACCCCTGTTCCCAAATCTCAGGCTCTTACTGGAAGGGATAAGGGCCTCTTGTGGTTGACCACACCCAGCATAAAAATGTAGCAGGGAAACCAGCAGCCTTTGCCAGAACGTCCAGGTTACCTCCGTGGTCAAGAGCCCTGCTGTTTCTGGACGTCCTTTGACCTCCCTGGACCTGATTCTACCCCCCCCTCCGCCCCCTCACACACTCCGAGAAGCTCTGGAGTCTGCTGTGCTGGCCCCCTGGGTTGGCCGGCTCTCTCTGGGACCCTTAGCTCTGGGCATCAGTGCTGGGCCTGCCTCCAGCCTACATCCCCCCTCCCGGGGTATCCCCAGGTCTCCTCCTAAGTTATGTGTCTGTGGGTGAGAGAACAGGGACCTGCTCAGCCACAACCAGGTCCTGTTTTAAGGAAGAGAGCCCCAAGTAAGGACACCCCGAAGATGGGGCTCACCCTGCTGCATTCTGATGGACTTGTGAGCAGGAACAGGAGAAAAAGAAGCTTTTATAATTATTATACGTGTTTATTTTTGTAGTTTCATTTATAGAATTAATGTGTAATTTTATCAGAATTATTACAATATCTATAATAATTATTATCATTACAATAGCCTACACTATCAGGCACTGTGCTGAGCACTTTACAGTCTTTTATTTAAACCTCACCATGGCCCCACTGCTTCTATCAGATGCAGATTTACCATGAAGCTAACGAAGCCTGGGCTTCAGGGTCCCTCGCTTGTGTGACCTCCTTCTAAAGCCCCACTCCTAATTTCATATTCATAATTTTGTATTTTTTTAAACTTTTAGGCCCCATAGACCCTGTATCCTTCCATAGATTCTATTATTAATCCATTTTACAGATGAGGAAACAAAGACACAGAGAGGTGATTTCCCAAGGTCACCTGACAGAAGTGGTGAACCCCATTGCTTCCCACGTGCTTTGGAGAGGATGCTGGAAGCGAGGACACATGTTTGTCTGGAGCTGCCCCTGACCCAGAAGCCAACAAATCTCGCTGGAGTCCCGGCGTTTGAAAGTCCCGTTATTCGACGCTGTCTGTCTCAGCAGTATCTCTAAGGCATCGAGAGGGTGGGGTACTGACAAGTGCTGCCCCCAAGAATAGAGCAGGGAGGGAATGAAAGATTCCCACCAGAACAGCTAAATAAACAAACCAGTCAGGTAGGGAGAAGGAGTGGGGTTTTGGAAATCAGGTGGAAGGTAAGGAGAGGCAGCCAGAGTCCTTCGGAACCCAAGGGAGTTGTGAGTGAGGGACAGAGCCCATCTGCCCCCAGTGGACATTTATTTAGCACCTTCCAGGTGACAGGCACCATGCTAGGCACCTTATAAATGTTCTTTCCAACTTTACGACAGTCCTGCAAGGTAAATAATCTTATCCCCATTTGCAGGTGAGGAGACCAAGGCTCAGAGCCACGCTGCCTCCAAATAACAACAAAAGGTGGCAGATAAGGTTAAATCACTTTAGTGCATGGATATTCTACCTTAATGAAAAAGAAAAATAAATTTATGAACTTAAAAAAGAAAAAAAAATAGGCAGCCGAGAAACAAGCTCTAAATGGAAAGAGAAAATTGAAGTTTTCTAAGGTCACAGATTTGGATCAAGAAGCTCCCAGGAGGAAGCTTGGAAGTTCCTTAAGAAAGAGTAAGTGGTCCTTCAATGACCAACTAACAGAAACCAGAAAAGCCTAGAAAAAACGATTAGACTTTTTTTTTCCTTACGAATTCTCATTTTCAGGATCAAAAAAGAAAATAGGGTGGGAGTGGGATTGTGATAATAGGCAACAGGTGAAGACTTTGATCTCTGTGCGCCATGGTTGATGAAGGTGGTGGCGAGAAAAAGATGACCACTATTTTGCAGATGATGGTAAGTGGTTAATTGACATTTATACTGGTTATTTTAATCAAGAGCTGATTTTAGAGATGTCTAAGGGGTCAGTTCCTCTCCTGGCCATCCATGTCTGTTGTCACAGACATCTGAACCAGGGCGCCAAGCCCCAGTTCACCTGGTGCCACCTACCCAAACCGTAAGCACCATGGCAATGCTCAGGAAGGTCTGGATGGCGCTGGAGGTTTAGCTTCCTCAACCCGAGCTGGTAAAGTGATAGCCAATACCATCACCCTCACATGTTAAAGCTGAGACAGTGAAGATGTGCCAAAAGGCCTTAGGACTAGGGTGGAAGGGCAAGTCAGAAGGCTTTACCCATATGAAGGAAGCTGTTTCCTAAGTCACATGGTAACAAGGTGCAGCCCATATCATCATCCAGATACAGGGCGAGGACGTGGTTTGGGGTAAAGCAATTAACTGCTTCCTGGAACTGGCAGTTCAAGACAAACGAGGAGGGGAAATGCCCTGGACCAGGACAGACTAGTGATTCAGAACTGGTGACAGAAGTTCCTGTGAGTAAACTGATGCTGATTATAACTAAGTTCAGCACTCTTGTGGAGGGGTTACCCCAAATTAATCATGCAGTTACTCTGTTTTAAAAAGAAAAATCCAAAAAAAGCATGGGTGTTAGAAAGAAATAGAGAGACTGTATGATGTGGAGGAAATAACACTGACTTGAGATCAGGAAACCTGAAGATGAGTTCTGCTGGTTCTGCAAGCAACTAGCTTGAAAACATGTGCAAAATCGCCTCCCCTCTTTGGGATTCGGTTTCCTCATCTGTAAAATAAAAGGCTGGAGTCAGTGATCTCTAGGACACCTTCCAGCTTTAAGAATCATTGATTCTAAATAACCACTTTAAAGAATTTTAGGAAGCCTGCCAAGAAGAGTGTAAAGATCAAATAGGAATTCCAAAATGGACACTTGGTGTTTTCCAAACTGTGCTCCATGGAACACTAACAGTGAATAAAGTGTTTCATTTTTCAAAAAAGTGTTCAATGTCAAATAAGTTTTGGGAAATACTGTATACTGTGTGCTACATTTCTCTTCTTAGAGATGGACAGTGAAAACCAGCATGTTATATGGTAAGTCCAGCAGCAAGAATCTCTCTAATCTTGTTTAATCAATGTTTTCCCAACTTCCCCCCCACCATGGAAACTTTTTTTTTTTAGATATTTGTAAATATCTCTGGGAATTAGTATCTGTTCTACTACATGCCCCCACCCCAAATCTAGCTCTAACATTAATAATAGTATTTTTAAATTGCACCAGAAGCCGAAAGAAAGCAAACTAGGGAATTTCTATAATAGTTGACAAGCATGGGTGAAAAAATATGAAATCAAAATAATTTTTCTAAATCTAACTGGCAAACAAGACATTTATAGTCCACTAGAACTAGAGATCATCTTCTCAAGAACCGTGTAGTCGTGCAAGGGCAAAATTCTGGGAGCCACAGTGTGCAAAACAATCTAACAGGTGTGCCCGGAACACCCACGGGAGTCACCCTGAGGCTTCCTGTCTGGAGTGCAAGGTGCCGCCATTTCCTTGTCTCTGGGGTTTTTTGTGTATAGTACTGACTACTTATTTTCTGGCTTCTCTGTTTTGTCTCAGAAGCCCCCTTCCTGGTTGTCTGGGTCTGGCCCATTTCTGAAGGTGGCCTGTATCAGTGTCAGCTGTTTCTGCTCCCACTGACCAGGGTCCCCCTGTACCCCACAGCAGGCCAGCCAGTGGGACCTCTAATCAAGGGCCGGGTCATTGACTGTGTAAGGATTGTGGTGGGGAGAAGAAAAGGGCGTTTGTTTGTTATGCATACAGAACCTGTTTGGAAGCAGGAAGCCATTAGGATTAATCAATCACTTTCCTAGACAGAAGCATCTATAGGAATGGAGTTCTCGTGGGTCCTCATTTCTTTTGTAAATGATGTGAAGGAAGGAGTACAGAATGACACGACAAACTATAGGAGGTACTAACATGGCAAAGAGTAAATAGCAGTATGTAATCTCACAAAGCTGAATGAATAAAATTGCATAAAATTGCCAGGGGCTTGGGGGCAGGTTGAGGTCACTGCAGATGGTGGAAGCAATGTGGCCAGGCAGGTGAAACACCAGTAAACCTGGGGACAGGTGAGAACCTTGGAAAACGGTCAGAATTTGGGAGGTCCAGAAAGGGAGGGGTGGTGTTAATGATTGAAGTTAGTGGGGCCTGGGAATCAGGTAAACATGGAGATCCAGCCGGGGTTGGCCTTGGTACCAGATTGTTCTGGCAGCAAGCAGTGGGGCCCTAGCCCTCAAGCAGAGCCTCGGTGACAGGACGTGGTCCCAGGAGCGCTGGTCAGAGTAAGGCACGTCCTGGGCATTCCTCTTCTGATCCAAATAAGACCGGCACGTGATAAAAAAAAAAATAGTGCAGAGGTGCTTGTAACATAAAGCAGTAGTCTCTCATCCCCCTACCACCACCACCCGAAGAGCCCCTCCTTGGGGGCAACCATTTTTAATACTTTGGGAGCTAACTACATTACCAAGCAATATGCCTATACCTGTAACCTGATTAGTCAAAGTCAGACTTAATTTATTGACTCCATGCTAAGAAATAGAGCAGGTAGCTTATTTACATGTTCCTCCATCCACTTCCCAATTTTTGATAGTTATATTTTAATATTTAGTTCTTTTTTGATTGCCTTTACAACTTTAAATAATACTCTTAAATCTCTGTTATCAATTCTAGGCTACATCCCTTCACTCCTTATTGTTGGTATGGGAAATTAATATTCTGTGTTGTGTTTTAAGATTAATGTATTAGGGTCATATTTATTTTATGTGTAAAATATTTTCACAAGGAATGCTCTAGTTATCTTAAGGGAATCCCTAATTTTAAGGGAGTCTGAATAATCCTTTTATATTCGTGTTTTAGAGCAATATCAGGGAAGCTATAAGTTGATTATTAGCAGGTGAATGGGCAAAATCTCATGAAAGCTGTAGTTTACAACTTGAAGTGAACAGTTTCACTCAAACACACACTCTACTAAAAACTTTTTTTGTCTTAAGATTGCAAGTCAAAAGGCTTTGGAACTTCAAAGACAAACTTCAGTATTCTTGGAAATTTCTTGCTCATTTTAGCAAACACTTAGAAACTCCCCTTTATGATGACAAGATACAGAATAAGTTATAGCATTAACTTAAAATTTATTGCAACTGGTATATAAATATTTGCTAGCCGTTTCCTTATTGACCTAACAAATTTAATGGCTAACTCACCTTTCAGGTTTTCTTATTAAACTAATCGAAGCTTCTAACATTCAAGCCAGTCCTGAGTGAAGGTCATGGGACTTTTGTTTCCCACACTACTACAACAAAAATATAAGTGCCTTTTTTCTCCCCTCTACTTCTCTTCCCTCTTTTCATTTCCAAATAGCCATTAGCTATAGCTTTACTTTTACTTCGTCAAGGTAGATAATATTTGTATTCTACTTTGTAGCTATAGTTAAGTCCTCTGTGCTATGTCAACAGGTCAATCTTAGAAGCTAAAAAGCAATAAACATATATACTACTATGACCATGTAGCTGTTCACTGAAGACCAAAGTGGTGGGCTACAATTCCATTTCCCTTACTGCTATTCTGATGTGGTCCTTGCGTCATTTAGGGGAGAATGTTCCGAATATCACGGCCAAATGGGTTAATTACAAAAACCTTTTATTAGTTGTTTAAAATCATGTCCTATTTTAGTTTGCTTCATGTTTAAGTGTTGACTTTCTTGTTCACTTTTCCTAGAGTTTCAATAAGCTTTTTTTTCTTGTTGCCAAAATATGCAGTCAGCATATTCTTAAAATGATTCATACTGTCCATTGTGTTGAATCCAGTTCCTATCCAGAGGCATCCCTACTGGGGCCTCCATTCTTCTGCTTCAATCCCTACTGGTTTCTCTGCTGTACAACTGTTATTCTGGGACTTTATAAATTCCTGAGTTATTTTCACTGCTTTCTGAATCATGTGTTTTTCTCCTTCACAGTTTATATCCTCATTTTGCTGGAGTACTTGCTTTAGTATCTTCCTCAGAAACCATATGTGGGGACTTCCCTGGTGGTGCAGTGGTTAAGAATCCACCTGCAAATGCAGGGGACACAGGTTCGATCCCTGGTCCGGGAAGATCCCATGTGCCATGGAGCAACTAAGCCCGTGCGCCACAACTACTGAGCCTGTGCTCTAGAGCCCGTGCTCCGCAACAAGAGAAGCCACCACAATGAGAAGCTCACACGCACCACAGTGAAGAGTAGGCCATGCTTGCTGCAACTAGAAAAAGCCTGTGTGCAGCAATTAAGACCCAACGCAGCCAAAAATTAATTAATTAATTTTAAAAAAGAAAGAAACCATATGTGGGAGGTAAATTTTCTGAGACCTTGTTAGCTTAACTTTACTTTCACTTAACTGATAATCTGGCTGAAACTCTAGTTTCAAAATAGCTTTTCCTCAGAATTTAAAAATCAGTGCTCCATTGTTTTGTAGCAGTCATGGTTGCTGATGAGAAGTCTGATGCCAGTCTAATTTTTGTTCCTTTGTAAGTGTTCAGTTTTTAATCTTTGGAAATATTTAGGATTTCTCCTGAAATTGCACAATGATGCATTTAGGTGTGGACTTTTTTGTTGTTGTTTACTTTATGATATATTTCAACATAGAGACTTTTGTCTTTGTCAGTTTGAAGACATTTCTATTGTTTACCTCGTTATTTTCTTTTATTTTCTCTGTTCTCTCTTTCTGGACCTCCTGTTAGTTGGATGTTGTAACTCCAGAATTTCTCCTCTATTTCTCCTATTCTTTGCTCAAAATTTCTACCCCTTTATTTTTCTGTTCTAAATTCTGGGGTATTTACTTAACTTTATCTTCTAGATCTTCCACTGCATTTTTTTGTTTTAGTGATCATGGTTTTTGTTTTGTTTTGTTTTGCTTGCGGTACACGGGCCTCTCACTGTTGTGGCCTCTCCCGTTGCGGAGCACAGGCACCGGACACGCAGGCTCAGCGGCCATGGCTCATGGGCCTAGCTGCTCTGCGGCATGTGGGATCTTCCTGGACCGGGGCACGAACCCGTGTCCCCTGTATCGGCAGGCGGACTCTCAACCACTGCGCCACCAGGGAAGCCCAAGTGATCATGTTTTTAATTTCCAAAACTTCTCTCTTGTTCTTAGATTATTTTTTGTTTTTCATAGCATCTCACTTTATAGGTAGAATATTCTTCTTGGATGTGTCTGGGGCCACTAATTAGTGTTTTCTTCAAAATTCTCTTCTGTGTCCTGATTTATATGTTTCTTCCAGCCCAGGTTCTGTTTTTATCATGCATGTATTTGTATATTTGTTGCTGGTTTTTGTTAAACACTTGGCGATCTTTGGTTGCTGGTGTGGATCCCTTGCTATAGTGTATGTGGGTCTGTCTCCCTGATGGGGTTCTTCCTTCATGGGAGAGCTGACTGCAGCACATTTGTGGGTGTGGCTGGCTCTTGAGGAGGGCTTCATTTGGGGTGTAAACATCCACACTAGCGGCCCTGGTTTGCCTTGGGCAGTTTATTTAGATCTTCTAGAGAAACATTCCAAGGCTTTCTTTTCCTTCCCTGTTACTCTGTATCATTTTCTCTATTTTCTATGTTCCAGACATTTGTAGAAACTTTTCATCTACTTAAGGCTCCCCCTCCTAATCCTCTTTGCTTATAGGCATGTATCCATTTTTCCCCTTAACTACCCTTTTAATAGGATCTTGGGAGGGAGGGGAACAAGAAGAAAGGAAATGTGCCTAACATGCTATTTTAAACAAAAAGACCTTTAAGAATTACTTTTCCCTTATTTCAAAATGATCACTAAAGAAAATTAAGAAAGTAGAGATAGACAATAAAATAGAAAATGATCTGTTTTTCCATCACCCAGCAATAGCATTGTTAAGATTTTGAAACATGTTCTAGTTCCTTTTTCATTTTTCTACACATCTATTTATCTGTTTTTTCTTTTATAACAATAGCATCATACCATATTTCCTGCTTTAGAATATGCCTCTGAAATTGAAACAATAGCTTTGAAATCTCTTTTCATGTCACAACGTATCCCTGACAATAATGGTGACCTGGTATTTATTGAAAGATGTATCATCACTTATTTAGCCAATCCTCTGTTTTTAGACATTAGGTTGTTTATAATTTTCGCTATTATAAACAAGCATTTATAAACATTTTTGGATAAATCTTTACTCATATCCTTGACTGTTTACTTAGGATACAACCCTAGTAGTGGAATTGCTAGGTCAAAGTTTATGCAGGTCCCCGCCTTGGTCCAGCATTCACAGTACTCTTTGAAATAGCTCTGCTTTAACTTTCTGGGCCCAAACTTTCACTTCACTCCACTGCACTTGAGTTCCCTCAAGCATTATAGCAAGGGCGTTAAGAGTACAATTTTTGGAATCACACAGACCAGGGCTGAATCTTAGCTTTGCCACTTACTAAATGTGTGTAGGCTATTTTAATTAACCTTTTGAGCACTAGTTTCCTTTTCTATAAAATTGGGGAAATAATTCTACTTTTCTGATGTGGTTGTTGTGAGGATTAAACAAGATAAAAAATGCATGAAGAGTGCTTAACACAGGCTCTGTCAGGTTCAAAGGGTTCATAAATCTGTAATGACGGGGTTAGACCCATTCCTCTCCCTAAGCCCTTGCAAATCTTCCTTCAAGGCCACATTCAAGATGCACCCACTCCTGTGGGCTTGTAGAGCACATGTGTGCTGGACCCACATGTGATGTTCAGAACACATTGTCTTGTTGGTTTCCTGTGTGTGTGTGTTTGGACTGAAGCGATGTCCTCACTGTCCTGCACTGTGCTGTTCCTCCTTATTGGGACTAACTAACTGCTTTTCATGAGTGTTCATGGGGAATAGAGTCCATGAGGAAAAGGAGCTTGCCACTCAGTGTTGGTAGCATCAGGATGGTTCTTTGGAGTTTGTTTAGAGCCCTTTGGCAGCTCAGGAGCTTTGAACATGGTAGCTGGCTCTGAATATTGGTTGAGACCTGCCCCTCGGACCCCTGAACCCCAGTGTAGTCTGTGGGCAGCAGAGGAAAAGAACTCTGCTGAGCAGGCAGCGGTGGGCACTTTGCTAAGGCTGAGCCTCTCTTGGATGTTGTCCATCTGGAAAGCAGAGCTCAGAGCTCAGTATGTGGCCTTCGGACCTTTGTGTGGCCTGCCAGACGCCTCCCTGGCCCTCATTACTTTGCACTGGGCCATAAGATGCTTTTGTAGCCAATAGGGCTTTCCTCCCGAACTCACCCAACCCACAAAGGTCCCTTTCATGCCTCGAGGATGCCTCCCCAGTTGCCAGGGGAGATTGAGAAGTACAGTTTGCAGAGCTGCATATGGAAGGGCTTGCCCTGGGATCCCTTCCAGGAGAGGGCCCCAAGGAGGGGCAGATGATTCGTGGAGTATGCAGCTCACCCTTCTCTCCCATCTGGGTGTCTTTCAGGAGTCATGGCCGGCTTCAACATGGGGGGCGACCTCAGGGAGCCTGCTGCCAGCATCCCCCTGGGCTCCCTAGCAGCTGTTGGCATCTCGTAAGTTCCCCTCGTGGCAATCAGCTAGAGAGAGGGAGAGAGAACCCCAGGCAAAAGAGGGGATTGCTCCTTTTGTTCTAAGAGGGCCCCGACTGTGACCTATCTATTCTATATTCCAATCCTCCTTTTAACGCTCAGCCAGCTGGAAAATTCACGTCTGGTGGGTTCAGACGATTGCCCTTTCCTACCCGCTGCCTGGGAATGCAGCAAGGAGGAGGGTTGTTAACCAAGATGAAATCCTTTCTTTCCTTTTTCCTCAGACTCCTGTCCCTCCCCCTCCCCCACCCCCATTTTGAACTTGGGCATTTTGTGACCGTTGAGTTTCCAGGGTCATTGCAGGGAATATAAAGAGGAAGAATTTTGCGATCAGACAGACTATGATTTGCATTTCAGCCCTGCCGCTGATTGGCTGTGTGACTTCAGGCGATTTACTTAACTTTCTGAGCCTCCTTTTTCTTCTCTGTAAAATGGAGGTAATGAGAACATGGGTGCCCCATCGATTGTGGAGGAGATGCTGTGTGTAACAGCACGTAGTAGGAACTCAGAGGCTGACTCTCCTCTTCCCCCAGCTCGCCTCCCTGGCACTGCCCCAAGGCTGTCAGGCGTCCCTGTTTTAGCTCATACTCTGCCACCCACGCAAGCAGGCTGGGTGCCTTGGGTCTGTTTCTGACCTTCTAGAATCTTCTGTTTTCTCCCTGTACACGGGAAGAACCTCCTCTGCCTTCCCTGGGTAGGCATGAAAGGTAACGAGATCCCAGACATGACAAGGGCCCAAGAGGGTTAAAGTGCCTGTATTATTTTCACTGTGATGTTTTAAAAAATATTACTGTGTCTGTTTCACCGATGCTGTGTTTGCTTTTAGCTTGTCATGATGGCACTGTTGCTTCTAGCCAGGTACACAGCACCTGTCTCTATTTTGCGCCAAATAAGGTGATCTCGTCGGGAAGAAAATGAGGCTGACAGAGAGAAGGTTGGGTGTCAGGCAGGAGGGAAAGAAAGAGCTCTGTCTCGTTTTTGGTCACAGCTGGGAGGTCCCGGGAGGAGGCTTTAGCCCATCCTTCCGCTGTCCAGATGGGGATGAGGCCACAGGGATCATGTGATTTGATCGAGGTCACAGGGCTTCTGAGGGCAGAGCCAGGTCCCTGCTGGCCTTTCACATTCAGCTTGGCTCTCTGTCACCTGGGGGCCAAGGGACAGCAGGACTCCGAGGGCTGAAAGATGATCAGCTTGTTCTGCTGCAGGATAATGGGGTGCAGGGCTGCCAGTCAGCCCCGGCCTGCATCCTGGCCACCTAGAGGCCTGGTGGGTCACTGCTCACCCCCAACGATCTCTGTAATGTAAGAAAGAGGCAAAACAATGATATGTTTATATATGTGTGTGTGTGTGTGTGTGTGTGTATGAAATATGCTGGAGGAGAAAAAGTACTGGAAGTGCCCCCCAGACAAGCTGGGGAGGCTTCATGATGGGCCTTTCTCTGTCCTCTGGGACAGGTCTCCTTGGGAACCCGTAGGCTGAGTGGGGTAGGGTGGGTTGGGATGGGGCTGGGCAAGGGCAGGTGGCAGCTCTGCTCCGCTCTTGGGTTTCTTTGCAGGTGGTTTCTGTACATCGTCTTTGTCCTCCTGCTGGGCGCCATCTGCACCCGAGGGGCCCTTCGCTATGACTTCCTGATAGCAGAAAAGGTGGGTGAGTTCTGCACTGCCCGACAGGCTCAGGCTGCGGGTCATTGATCGGCTCTGAGCAGCAGTGGCTGCCTCCCCCTTGCAGCCCTGCCTGGGGATCCACGTAGTCTCGGGCTCAGGACTGAAGTACAGGGGCCAAAACCATGGGGAAGATGCAGGTCCTTCGTATGGATCCCTAGACCCGGGTAACAACACCTGAAAAGGCACATGCATGCAGGTGCTAAGTAATGGGGACACAAGCATCCCTTCATGTCGAAAATCAGGGCAGAAACAAACAATCTGGTCCCCCGAAATCCCCAGCTCCAACAGCCCTTCATTTTTGCCAATAGCCTCCCCTTCCACCACAAGCAGGAAGTGCTACCTGCAAGAAATGGGTAAGAAGGAGGAGGCTGATGGATGGGAAAGAGGGTGGCAAGGTGGAGGCAGATGGCGGAATCCCAGCGCCAAGGTGAAGGGTGGTGAGAGGCAGGGCTGGAGGCCCCTTGTCCCCTCGGGCTCCCCAGGGAGGTGGCCCTGGGTGGATTTGGCTACAGTATCTTTGTTTCCTGAGCCCTGCACCCTGCCCGCAGAAGATTAGCGAATTCCTGATGTTCCACAGCAGCCCCGTAACAGGCTGGAGGTCATGTGACAGTCAAGGACACTCACTTGGCATCTCTAGAACCCAGCAGAATAAGACTTCCACACATTCTTCTGGAAATCCCCCAAAACTCCTATCTTCCCTTCAGTTCCCTGGGGGAAAAGTGGGCCCTGAGATTCCTGTCATGTATCAGAGAGATGCGCCAGGCTAGGGGGGTTTTCTTACTCAGTTAACTCCTGAGTATCACTGCTCATATGTAGGAGAAAGTACCCTTTTCTCTGGTGTGAGGCTTTGCAAAGCAGCCTTGCAGATACATGGAGGGGCACTGCTTGGGGCAACCTGGGGCCGGAAACTCTGAACTTACATTTTACAGCTACGTTTGGGCTTGATTTTCACATAACCACAGGTTTCTTTTTCAGGCATGTAGACGCCGGTGTCAAGGGGATATTTGTTTTGGGGGGATGGGGGGTCTTGGCCTTACCGTGTAAGCAGGTTTTAAAAGGGGGAGCAGCTCGGGTAGTGAGAGCGCTGACACCCACCTCCCAGGGCCCAAGGTCTTAGACCCCCCGCCCCCAGGTGAGCAAAGTTTACTCTCAGGGGAGGAATCAACATCAGCTTCCCCCATTTATAACTCTGTGCTCGCTGCCATCTCGCGTTTCATCTCCCAGGGGCCTCTTCTCTAACTGTGGAATGAAAAGCTTGGCCGCATCAGAGGGATTAAAGGCCTCCAGGAGCAGCTGGGCCTTGGCCCGAGGGAGCTGCCGGCTGCTGTCTGCACCGTGCCAATGGCCAGCTAGCTCTGCCCCTTCACGAGCCAGTTCTCCCTCGTGGATTCCCCCACGGAGGTCCCTTCAACCACCAGAGACTCTGATCTGGATGGAGGCAGGCCAGCGATCCCTGGGCGGGGTCTCCTCTCTCCGCTCCTTCCCCTGCTTTGCGGGGAAGCTAAAAACGGGTGTGTGGGAGCGTGGGCAGCCTGTGTCCGAGGAAGGCCCCAACAGCAAGCGAGTAAGAACGTTTCCACGGACAGCGCAGGGGAGACTTCGTGGGTGGAGATTCCACCACTAATAATAGACTCGTGAATGGGGTCAGGGAGGGGGTGGAGTTTGTCTGAAATGCCACCTGTCCCAGGCACTAAAACAGCTAGGCAGGCAAGCCCTTCTGTTGTTGGGGACACCTGCCAAACCATGCCTGGCAAATGCATGTGGGAATGTCACTACGCGCATACCAGGTGAGAGGTGGACAGTTGGTTTTTAGAGAGGACAAGAGACTGTTTCCCGGAACAGGCTGTTGTAAAACCTATGAAAGAAAGAAAAGATAGTGTTCTTGATTGTCAGTAGCAAGCAGGGGCCAGCGCAGCAAGTGAGGGAACAGAGACGGAACCAACCAGGGCAGCTCCACAACAGCAGTGCCCTGGTCCGCTGCCCCCTGTGGTCTCCCTACAAAGGGGACCATGTGGGATTCTCCCCACAAAGCCATGAAACCCGGCTTTTCTTCTTTCTTGCCCTTCAGCATCCCTCCTTGGGACTGACCAGGCTGCAGTAGCAGGGACTATACTTGGGCAGTAAGTTGGGCCGCAGACAGTTGTACTCATGGCACCTGGAGGATGGGAGGGTACAGCATGAGAGGCTGGCAGGTACAGGTGTGGCCTCCTTACGTGGTCCCTTGACACAACCTGCCACCCTGATGTGGTTTTAATAAACTGCTCATCTCTCCCTCACATCTTAACTGTGGCCTGGGTTCTGAGCTGGACCATCTCTGAGCTCTCCTGGGCCCGAGGAAGCAAGCCCTCTTCCGTCTGGTCTGTGTGCCCCGAGGGCTGGGCACAGATCTCCAGCATCCGCCCCTTGGCGTTCCTCCTCGTGAAGATCCTCTGAGCACGTCCCTCTCTTTCTCGCGAGCTTTTTCTGCCAGAACAATTATCTTCAGTGGCCGCTGGCTGCCCTGGATTCCTTTCCACTGACCTGCAGCTGGTCAGTTCATCTGTTTCTTTCTGGGTTTCCTGCAGCTTCTCTGATCTATTTCTAATTATTTGGCTTCCCAGCCCATGGTTTCTCTCAGAAGTTTCTTTTCACTTTATATCCCTACCCCAGAGGAACTTTTTCCTGGATGTTGGGTGTCAGTCTCACTAATGTTACACTTTCTAAAAAACCCTGAGTACGTCATAGTGGCTCTGAGGTAATCTGTGTAAAGCACAATACCTGGTGCATAGTAGGTTCTTATTACATTTTGACTCCCTACACACTCCTTGTGGGGATACCCTTACAGATAGGACACATTTTGGGGTGGGGACATTTTTTCCTATGAATCCACATGTTTAACTGAATGGGAAAAGCCCCAAAAGTGTCAATCCCAATGTTATTCGGTTATAGAAAACGGAGTTGTATAAAGAGCAGGTATTAGTAGGGGTAAAATTAAATAGAATGAATAATTTTTTCAGAATAAACTTGTATGCAGCCCAAGAAAAAATATTTATTACACATCAAAAAGACCAAGTATTTTAGGAGCCCTGGGGCTTGCTACCTAGCAAAATAAGAACAGACTAAGTAGGAACAGTATCCTCAAAGCATGTTTGTGAAACATGGGGTATCCTACGGGGAAAACTCTCATCACTCTTGGATTAGACAGTCACGGCTTCCCACGTTCACAAGCTACACCTGGGAAGTCGGGGTGAGGCAGGGCTCGTGGCTGGGGGGGGTGAGCCCAGCCCAGCATCCGCCACCCAGCCCCGCCTGCCTGTCCTCTGCTGTCCATCGTGGACACAGCTCTGCCTCTCAGGAAGTGAAGCCAACTTTGTTTCCTTCTGGAAAGTGTCTATCAAGTGAGAGAGAAAACTTGCCTGAAAATTGCGATGTTGGTCAACTCATGGAATGAGGACAGTATTCGAAAACTCATGTCTCCAGAAAGAGGGAACTGCTGAGGCATCGCCATAGTCATACATTTGGGATCGTACAGGTGTCAGGATGTACTCCTCAGTAATGTCAAGGGGCCACAGGAATTAGATGAGGCAGAGTGAGTACCTTGGAAATGACTTTAAATTCAGTCCTTCAAGAGAAGAGAGCAGCCAGTAGGTTGGTGGGCTCTCTCAATGACTGGAGCTCCAATGGGAGCAGGGATCCAATACCAAGAGTGGAGAGATGAATTAACGATTTTCATCAGTAGTTACGAAAAGAGAAATTAGGGTAGTTCACACCCCAGATAATATTTTAGAAAGACAGCTTTTTGTGATGACTCACATCGGTGGATGACAGAAGGGCACATTTTACTTTTTCCTAAAGACCTGTTGACACACATCTGCTCAAATAGATTCTTATTTCTGCCTCCACTGGCACAGATAGCAAGTTTACAGCCCCATATAAATAGAGAAAATGATTGCATTCTGTGCGGCTGGGAGCAAAGCTGTGGAGTTTACTGTTGTACCTGTAAAACCTTGCCCTATGCCAGTTATCTACGCGGTCCTCAGGAAATGCTCCCTACGTGGGTGGATGGATGAGAGAAAGGAAGGGGCAGGACTCAGGTGGGACAGAGAGAGAGAATGGATTTGTTACAATATATCCGACCACGAGGACCAACATTTCATTTATTTTTCAGAAAATTGACTGAATAACAGTTTTATATAAAGGAATGGCAAGGGCTTCCCTAAAAAAAAAAAAAAAAGAAAAGAAAAAGAGTGGCAAGTGAGCAGGCCGTTCTAAACACAGTTGACAAACTGGACATAAGTCCACAATTGACACCTGGACAGTTGTCCCCTCTGGCCCTCAGCCCCAGGGCTCTGCAGGGATCCTGGGGAGCATTTGTGGGGAGGCTGGCCAGGATGGAGGTCACCATATCACAATCTCATGTTGCCAGAGACTTCCTCTGGTCAGTTCCATCACTGAAGGATGCCAGCCTGGGCAGTCTTCTTCCCACTCATGTCCGCTGCAAATGGGCAGGCTATAAATGAAAAAGAATTATTTTAAAATATTTATTTATTTTTATTATTATTATTATTTTGTCTGTGTCGGGTCTTAGTTGTGGCACGCAGGCTCCAGAGCACGTGGGCTTCTTAGTTGCAGCACGCAGACTCTCTGGTTATGGCATGCAGGCTCCAGAGTGTGTGGGCTCTGCAGTTGCGGCACGTGGGCTCTCTGGCTGTGGTGTGCAGGCTTAGTTGCCCTGTGGCACGTGGGATCTTAGTTCCCCAACCAGGGGTTGAACCGGTGTCCCCTGCATTGCAAGACTGAGTCTTAACCACTGTGGACCACCAGGGAAGTCCCTGAAAAAAAATTTTTTTTTAAAAATTGTTTATTTTTGGCTGCGTTGGGTCTTTGTTGCTACGTGTGGGCTTTCTCTAGTTGTGGTGAGCGGGAGCTACTCTTTGTTGTGGTGCGCAGGCTTCTTATTGCGGTGGCTTCTCTTGTTGTGGAGCATGGTCTCTAGGTGCGCGGGCTTCAGTAGTTTTGGCACACGGGCTCAGTTGTTGTGGCTCGCGGGCTCTAGAGCGCAGGCTCAGTAGTTGTGGTGCACAGGCTTAGTTGCTCCGCGGCATGTGGGATCTTCCCGGGCCAGGGATCCAACCCATGTCCCCTGCATTGTCAAGCGGATTCTTAACCACTGTACCACCAGGGAAGTCCCAAGAATTTTTTTTTAACTCAAATGTATATAACCTTTTGGATAAGAAGCAGTAAAATTTCTGCAAGGAAATACCATGCCTGCCTGTGCTGGAGAATTCTCTGAGGGGAGGATGCAATGAAGACAGTGTACCATGCCCAGTGGCTTTCACCCTCATTGCACATTAGAATCACTGGAGGCCTTTTGAAAGATCAACCATGTCTGTGTCCCATATACTAATTAAAGCAGCACTTCTGGGGTGACTCGTGTATAGCCAGAGTGGAGAACTACTGGGTCAGATTTTCAAAAAAAAAGCTTTTGATAAAATTTCATCACAGAGTCCATTAAAAAAAAAAGTCAACAGACAGAGAAGACAGAAACAAAGGTTACAGATGAATGATTGTATCTCAAGATGGATCAGGGATTGATACTGGGACCAGTTTATTTGACAGTTTTATAAGACATCCAGGGCACAGGTCACAGTGAAGTCGTGAAGCTTTATGATTTCAGCGGGCACTTGCTGAACCCTGTGTGCCAGACTCAGGTGTGGCAGGGAGGGGCCAATATGCATGAGACTCAGGAGTTGATGGCACGCTGGCAAGATGGGCTGTGAGAGTAATTAACTGTACCCCAGGGTAGGAAATAACATGCCATTGGAGCATACAAATAAAATGAGGGAAATGTTAAATGACGTTAATTTCTTCTGGTAGTAACGTGGTAAGAAGGGTGTGAGTGGGATAGTCGTAAGAGACCCATGACATTGAAGAAAAGAGGAGAGAGTCATTGGGGATGAAGATGAGGTCATTCGTTTAGGGAGAGGTCATCCACACTGAATTAAGGAAAATGTAGGCGCTCTAGTGAACCTTAGTCTTGTCCATTAAACTTCTGTCCTCCCTGGCCATTTGGGGGTTATTCCCCCTGTGTGAGGTCTTGAAGGGAGTGAGCCCCATGTAATATTATAGGAGTCCAAATGACCAGACTGTCACTTGCCTGTCCCTTTGTGCCCCTGGTAGGGCATGTGACTGAGGCGGGGCCCATCACATGCTCCAAATGTAATGAATGAGGCCAAGATAAAGGATGGTGAGAATTCATCTTTAGGGCAGCAGGTGCTGGTCACAGCTCGGTCAGACTCCTCCTGTTCAGGAGTCTGAATGTACCTCCAGCCTTGGGTCTTGCCTTTACCCAAGCCTGATCTTTCAGTCTCCTGATGATCGATCCTGTGACCCTCTAGTATCCTACAAATATATTCTTAAAAAAATATTTCCAGGGACTTCTCTGGTGGTCCAGGGGTAAAGAATCCGCCTTCCAACGCAGGGGACGTGGGTTCGATCCCTGGTCGGGGAACTAAGATCCCACATGCCGCGGGGCAACTAAGCCCGCGCGCCACAACTACTGAGCTCACGCTCCACAAACTACAGAGCCTGCTCACCCTGGAGCCCACGTGCCACAACTAGAGAGAGAAAACGTGCACGCCACAACTAGAGAGAAGCCTGCGTGCTGCAACGACAGATCCCGTGTGCCGCAACTAAGGCCCGACTCAGCCCCCCAAAATAATTAATTAATTAAAATAAAGTTTAAAAAATTTTTGTTAAAGAAAAATATTTCCAGTCAAGAATCCTGGCTGATGCAGGTTTTCTGGTGATAATTTATGGGCCAGGAAAGAGGTCTAGCCAGTGTTCAATATAGCTTGATGCCACTGACCCAGTGCATTGCTAAAGCAAGGAAGTAGAAACTGGGGTGAGGAGAGTCTTCGTGGAGAAGGGTGTAAGTAACAAAAGTGAAAATGAAATCTAACCCAACTGTAATAGTTGGACAGTTAAGCACTTAGAGTACACAGTTCGGGGCATTTGCCTAAAGTAAAGTAGAAAGGAGAAGGTACCTCAAATACGCAAGAAAAGAGAGAGACTTCCCTGTGGGTACAGATGAGGTCCAGCTCAGGAGGGAGAGAGAGATTCATGACAGACAGTGTGGGACACAGCTGCATGGGCAGCAGTACTGATCTGTGCAAGGTGACACCAAGCGGAACAACTCTGCCCTCTCTTATTCTATCTGTTGTTGGTGCCTTCTGGGCCATGTGCGTCCTGGATCTCATTCTCGTGCTCAGCATTTATATTTCTGTGTTGGCACCAAGTGGACCAGGATGAACCAGACAGGAGCCCTGCAGAAATGAAGCCAGTGGAAGCGATGGTGTGCCTGGTGCTCCCCAACCTCATGCTGAGGTGCAGCGGAGCCCAGAGGAGCACCAGGCACACCTGGTGACGGGCTGGGGGTGGCCTCCTGGAGGAGCGCAGATTTGTGCTGCGTCTTGAAGCACAATTGGGAGTTTAAGAGACAGGCAATGAGGAGATTAGGGGTGTGGACAGAGGGTTCCAGCAGGCAGAGAAATCATGCTGATAGACTCTGAGTGTGCAGGGTGTGGGGCTGGAAGAGTCACAGACCAGGAAGAGCCAGGTGTGTCGGCTGGGGGGGAGAGCCATTGGTATTTTTATGGCAGGGGCATTATGATCAGATGTGCATTTAGGTCACACTGGCAGAGGCTTGGGGACAGAGCTTAGCCACTTAGCGTTGTTGGTGGTGGTGGTTCTCAAAGGATAATCCCCAGACCATCTGCATCAGCATCACCTGGGCACTTGTTAGAAATCCAGATTTGGGGCCCTACCCCAGACCTACTGAATCAGAAACTCTGAGGTAAGGTCCAGAAATCCGTGTTTTAACAAGCACTCCGGATGAATCTGACGCACGCTCCCTTTGAGAACCTCTGTATAGTCCATCCAAGAAGTGATGGTGGGTCAAACTCAAATGGTAGCAGTGCCAAGGAAGTGGGGTGGGGCTGGGGTATTGGAAATATATCCAGGATGTTGAATCTAGAGGATTTATGGTCAGATGGGGTGTGGGTGGGCGGGTGCCAGGGGAGAGAAAGGTACGTAAGCAGGTTCTGACACTGGATAATGAAACTGCTTCCTCGTATAGGTGTCCCTGGTGGGCTAGGATCCTGTTCCTTTTGGGCTTGTACATCTCGTGCCTGGCCTCCTGTATGGGAGGCCTCTACGGAGCACCCCGGATCCTGCAGTGTATTGCCCAGGAGAAAGTGATTCCTGTGCTGGCCTGTCTGGGGCAAGGGGTGAGTGACCTTTTCTTTGAGAAATGTACATTTTGCCACTAACCTGATCGTTGGCCAATAAATTGCTTAAGTCTTTCTGATAAGAGCCGCTGGTCCGCTTCTGGTGGGGAGAAACAAGAATGCACCCCTGTCCTCTGGCTGCTTTAGTCTGGGGCCAATGGACAAAGTGTCTGTCAATGTCACAACCACCCAGGGCCCTTTAGTGCTGGGTTAGCTAACCATCACCGTAGCACTGTGGACCCTGCACAGCAGGGAGAGAGAGTGCCACGACCTTTAATAAAAATAAATTCTGGATCCTCCAGGTTTAGCCTAGAGGGAAGAATCTCTTGGTGAGGAGGGGAGCTGGTCCTTGCAGTTCTAACTGTATCCTGGAGGTTCACCTTCCCTTTGGGGTTGCTTTAGGATGATTTCTCACACCTCTGGTCTCTGGGCTCTCTGTTAGTCATCACGGCCCAAACCCTAATACAACTTGGTTGAGTCATGGAACAATCAAATGAGACATTCCTAAAACCGAAGGGGTGACAGGAGAAAGAAACAGAACCCCACATCCCAATCATGTGTTTTGCAAGCTGTAGTTGATTTCTATGTTGTTGGAACACCACAGGGGTCCTCCCCACCCCCTTCCCATGCCCATCCCCCCTCTTGTTTGGGGCCACATAGTTACAAGTCGCCTTTAATTCCTCCCTTTACCTTCTTCCACTTCTTATCCACCAGTCAGCGTGGGCAGGTAGGACAAATGACTGTCATCTCTAGTACCTTCCATGTGGTATATGCCTTTTATGTTATTTCAATTTCATTTATTTTTTATTAGATAATATGTGTACAGGGTTCAAAACTAAAAATGATATAAAAGGCACCCTGAGAATTTTTGCTCCTGTCATGAGTCTTTCTACTCTTTCTTCATCTGCGCCCATGCCTTACCAGTAGCTGGTTTTATTAGTTTTTAGGAATCCTTCTCTCTTCTATTTTTACAAAGATTGTGTTCTACCTTCTTGCACTGTTGGTGGGAATGTAAATTGATACAGCCACTATGGAGAACAGTATGGAGGTTCCTTAAGAAACAGAAAATAGAACTACCTTACGACCCAGCAATCCCACTAACGGGCACATTGGGCCTGTGAGCCATGGCCGCTGAGCCTGCACGTCCAGAGTCTGTGCTCCGCAACGGTAGAGGCCACAACAGTGAGAGGCCCGCATACAGCAAAAAAAAAAAAAAGAATCATGTACCACAATATTCATTGCAGCACTATTTACAATAGCCAGGACGTGGAAGCAACCTAAGTGTCCATCAACAGATGAATGGAATGCTAACACGTATATATGGAATCTAAGAAAAAATGGTTGTGAAGACCCTAGGGGCAGGACATGAATAAAGACGCAGATGTAGAGAATGGACTTGAGGACACGAGGAGGGGGAAGGGTAAGCTGGGATGAAGTGAACGAGTGGCATTGACATATATACACTACCAAATGTAAAATGTAGCTAGTGGGAAGCAGCCGCATAGCACAGGGAGATCAGCTCCGTGCTTTGTGACCACCTAGAGGGGTGGGATAGGGAGGGTGGGAGGGAGACGCAAGAGGGAGGAGATATGGGGATATATGTATACATATAGCTGATTCACTTTGTTATAAAGCAGAAACTAACATACCGCTGTAAAGCAATTATACTCCAATAAAGATGTTTTAAAAAAAAAGATTGTGTTCTACATACATTGTTCTATACCTTGCTTTTCTTCATATAATATAGCTTGGAAATCTATCTTTTCACATAAATATAGAGAGAACTTTCTCATTCTTTTTCCATCATGTGTATATGCCATAGTTTATTAACCAGTTCCCTATAGATAGTATGGCTTCCAGTAAACAGTGCTACAAAGGATACTCTTGTGTGTATGTGTACAATTTTGTACATGTGCAAATAGATATAGGATAAATTTTCATAAGTGGGTTTGCTGATCAAAGGGTAAATGCTTTTTTTTTTTTGGTACGCAGGCCTCTCACTGCTGTGGTCTCTCCCGTTGCGGAGCACAGGCTCCGGACACGCAGGCC
>NW_021145952.1:29555-50000 GCF_002837175.3 Physeter macrocephalus | reverse complement strand
CAGGCACATGAAGAGATTGTGGAGCAGTTTCTGGCAGGAGGGTGAAGGGTCCCGGGGCCCCAAGGGATGCTGCTCTCCTGGGGCAGCCCCACGAGTGCAGGGGGCGCCTTTGGGGGTGAGGATGTGCTGCTCTCCCGGGCCTCGGGCCGCGCCCTTCACCATCTTGGAGGCCAGGGAAGGGTCACACGTTTACGACGCACAAAAGGGTCCTGTCCAGAGGTAGGAGCGCCAGGGGGCGCTGCTTCCTCCCCAGGGTCCTCGTGGCGTCGCGGGGCGTCTGAGCTCTCCCACTGGGCCCGACGGCACCCCCGCCCCCTCCCACTCTGCCTGGAATCCAGCTCCGCGTGCCCGGCCCCCATCCCGTCTGCCGAGATCCCACGCCCTCACGGTGCTTCTGGCTAACCCCACGGGCAGGGCTGGCCCAGCGATGTCAGGGGTCCCGGCCTCGCTGCCGACGGCCTGACCCCACCAGCCACTTCGCCAGGCAACTTCCCAAGAATTCGGGGACTACGAGAAGAGGCCTCCCCCAGCAGCCGGCACCCCGCCACCTTCTTGCTTCTTCCCCACCTTCTCCAGACAAACTGCTCTCTCTGTGCACAGGGCCGAGCGAGGTAGGTTGTTGGGAGGATGCGCCCTGGTCCCCCACCCGGAGACATTTCTCTTTTCTTGCCCGCTCCCGCCCCAGAGGACCTTGACCAGCCAGCTCCGCTCAGACCACGCGTGTGGGGCGGTTTGTTCGGGTTGGTCTGAGACCTGTCCTTTCGTGTGCAGACCCTTTTCCATCAGTGACCGTGAAAGGCACACTCGTCGAGGGCCAGGGAAAGATCAGGATGCCAGTGTCCTTTCATGTGTCCCACCTGCCCCCATGGAGACGGAAGTAGGACTCTTAACGCACTCGTCGATGCATCACGGTCCGTGCGTCTTCTGCAGCTGCCCCTGGGATTGTGTTCAGCTGGTCCCCCTGGAGTAACAGGTTTTCTCCAGCAGAAAGCGAAGCGACATGGCGCTCAGGGACCCTGGGCCCCCAAGCCGCTGGCGGCGGCGCCGGGGCCTGGCCCGTGGCTGCTACTCCCCTGCCCCAAGCCCAGGGGTTGGAGTGGAAACAGCCCCAGGGGCGCTCAAGGCCCCAGGTCCCAGCAGCCTGGGCTCGCCTGGCAGCGGCCGTGGATGAGCCTCCTGCCCTCGCTGAGGTCCAGGCGGCAGCCGCCCCGCGATGCCCTTCCCATCCTGGCACACCCACGTCCCCCGCCCCGCGAGGCCCCGCGAGGAGTGGGGTTTGCCGGCATCGAGTGGGGGCTGGCAGGGCTCTGGGACCTGCCCCACCCCGAGGCTGTGACGGCTACCCTCAGGGCTGTTGTGGAAGCTTGTCCCTTCCCTCCGACCCCAAGATGGCACGTGCCTCCTCCCGACCTGGCGCGGGTCCCGGCCTGGCTGTCACCCCGAGGCCCGGCCTGTTCTCCTGGGTCCCAACTTCTATGTCCCTCCTGAGAGTGGATCCAAATTACCCCCGCTCCTCCCCTTTGCCTCCTCCCTGGCCCTGAGCACCCACCCGCGGCCTCGAGGAGGCTGTCGGCGAGTGAATGAATGAACGAACGGACTGGGCAAGGAGGTGTATGATCGACCCCCCGCCACCCCGACCCCGGGGAGGCGCCTCCAGGAACCTCCCAGAACCTGGCACTGAATACAAGACAGAAAACCATCAGCAGTGCTTATAATTCTTCTTTAAAAACAAACAACCCCCCCCCCACAAAACATAGAACTCCCCATCCCGAACCAGCCAAGCGTGTAACAGGTTAGCGGTTAGCAGAAGAGAGAGGCGTGAAGTCACACGCACGTCACTGCGCGACATCGTGGCGGGCGGCTGGCGTGGCTGGGGCCCGCGGAGCAGCAGGGCTGTACTCCACTCGCACAATAAATAAACACGGTGCCAACAGCATCCCTTACACTAGTGAGACACGAGGATGAAACAAAGCAGAACGGCTGCACGCTTGTTATGCCAAAATTTGGCTTAAAAAAAAAAAATCCACAAAGGTGAACGCTCAGGACACTTGTCAGCAGTGTGTTCAGAAGGAACGGAGTCTCTGCCCCAGAACACAGACACGCCTGCCTTCTAAGGGGCGGCCAGGGCGGGGGCCCTGGGCCGCACGGGGCCCCACAGCCCCGAGAATCACAGCCTGGGCCCCCCCACCTGGCTTCCCACGTGCTGGGGAGAGCCACGCTTCAGAACTACCTCTGACCTTTCAGTGAATAAAAGGACCCCGTCACTCCTGCAGGGATGGCACCATCCCACTTCCCCAAGATGCACATGGTGGGAAGGCCACTGCAGTCTGGACAGGGACACCTGGCTCCCTGCACTCTGCCAGGTCACATCCAGAGCCGGTGGTCTGACCACGATGCGTCCTAAGTGTCGCTCTGACACCCTGGAGGGAAGAGGCCAAAATCTGCTCAGGGGTTGCCGGACCACCGCGGAAAGGCAGTGGGCAGTGCGCCCCAGGCAGCACCCTGCCCGCCACCTGCGCGAGGGGCTGCGGTGGCTGCGATGGCCACAGTCTCCTCCTGAAGGGACACAATCCCACCAGGCAGGTGGTACAGCAGCTGCGGCCCCCATTTACAGGTGAGAAAACTGAGGCCCCAACACAGAAAGTCTAAAATCAGGTCTCTGACTTCCTGGGTGACATTCTGCCTTCAGACGTTGAGCTGGGCCCCTAGATGCGTGGATTACAGCTCCGGGACAATTGAGTCGGTGAGGAGACTTCCGTGGACGTCGGTCCCCACATGTCAGGAGCTACAGGCGGGCAGGGGTCTCCTGACCAGCACGAAGAGGGAAGGGCGGACACGTGGCCACCTCTGTTTCAGCCTCAATGCCCAGCCTGGCCCCCCGCAACAAGCTGCTTGTCAGGTCTCTCTGGGCCCATCGGACCACGCGGGGCCCCGGAGCCCAGGTGGGTGGCAGTGGATGGACTGGCCACTCGGAGCTCACGTGGCCCCTGGGAAATGGCTACAGCTGAGCAGTGAGGCTCCATGCCCAAGGGCTAGGCTCAACCTCCCCCTGGTGGGAAGGCCAGGGGTCAGAGGCCGAGGCAGAGCCGCCAGCGCCTAAGAGGGGCCTGGAGGGAGCCGATCTGACCTTGGATGACGCTGCTCCCCAAGCTGACTCTGTGGACAGTGACAGCACAGGAAGGCCAGCCGGTGGCCAGGCCAGAAGGGCTTCTGGGCCTCGGCTGCCTCCCCTGGGGAAAATGCTGTGGGAACCACAAAAACAAAAGCCTGCGAGCACAGCCTCTCTGGAGGGGAGGGTGGGCGTGCCATGCTGGTCTCAGCGGGAGCCAGGCCCCCTGAGTCGGGTGGCCTCCAGAGCTGGTGCAGTCAGAGCGCCGAGGCCTGGACCCTAGCTCCCCGAGCCTGAGACAGGTGACAGGGGAGGGGACAGCAGCGCCTCGGCCAGGAGCTGAGAGCCAGCCCCAGATAGCTGGCAGGGCTGCCGTCCAGCCCTCGAGGCCCGGGAGAGCTGCCTTGCGGGAACACAGAGGAGAAGCCCATGAGGGGGTCACGGCGTCTGCTTCCAGATTTCAAGTGTGAAGCTTTGAAAGGACTAGAGCTTGGCTCCAAAACCGATGCAGAACAGACCTGAAACAGCACTGCCCACTTACCCACCAAAGGAGCTGCCGGAATCCTCTGGCCTTTGCTCGGGCTGACGTCCAGGGACGGACGTACAGTCGGGAGCCCAAAGGTGTCCTGAGTGACAGGGTCTAGCCCCCAAACTGGCCCCCCGATCTGCACGTCCCGGTGGGAGGTCCGGGGTCTCCCAGCTGCCCCTGACTCCCGCTCGGACCCCCCCCCCCCCGCCCGCCCGCGGCAGGCACCAGGGCACCACTGTTGGTCACCCAAGGCCTTTCCTTCTACAAGCCTTTCACTGAGATGTTCTTTCTTTTTTGGGGTTGGGAAGGGAGCTAGCGCAGGTCTTTAAGGCAACGAGACGTGAGCACGTGGGTTAGTTTCACGAAAGTCACTACATCTACAAAAACAGAGAAACGGCAAAGCCGAAGCGCGTGTGTCCAGGCCACCGTCCGGAGGGCGAGGCCGAGCCCGGAACTCTGCCAGGGGGTTCTCAGAACCCCTCCGTTCTCGGAGACGTGCCGGAACCTGGAGACAGGATCTGGTCCCTCTGAGGCACATCGTGCTACAGGCGGCGTTAGGGGAGAAAAGAGCCCCCCTCCCATGTTTCTTTAAAAAATAATCACCTTGGTAGTGTCGACGCGACCTAAGATAAGTTAAAACAAAAATAATAAAGGGACTTCCCTGGCGGTCCAGTGGTTAAGACTCGGTGCTCCCGATGGAGGGGGCACAGGTTCGATCCCTGCTCGGGGAGCTAAGATCCTACATGCCGCACACTGCGGCCAAAAAAAGTAAAGTTAAAAAAAAGTACAAACACACAAAGGTGAGAAGGGAGAAGGCCCGATTCGGCAGGAAGCCCGTGGCCTCCTCGGTCCAACGTTCCCGCCTCCACGCTCGAGAGGTATCCATGGACATCCGTCTTCTGGGACTAAATTCGTACCAGGGTTCACAGTGGCCCGGCCGCCAGCCCGGGGGAGGGACAGTGGGGGCCTCCAGCTGAGCTGCCTGGATGATGGGACCGGAGTCGCTTTCTAAGGGGTGGGTGGTTTAAAACAATCTCTGTGTTTTCTTTCTGGCAGCTTCTGAGATCTTGTCGCTTACGTCTCCTGGGGAACCACATGCATGAGCTTCTGGCAAAGGACCGTCGTGGAAACTGCCAGGAGAAGAGCAGCGTTACTTGGGGATCCTGTGGTCCCGTGCCCGGGGGGTCAGGGCAGCGAGGGACGTGGGCTCACCCCGCCCCGTCGTGATGCGTCCCAAGGTTGTAAGAGAAGCCAGAAAGCCAGAAATTTATGTGGAAACTCCCCATTTGTGTGTGTGTGTGTGTGTGTGTGTGTGTGCGCGTGCGTGTGCGTGTGCGCGCGTGCGTGCGCGTGTGTGTGCGTGCGTGTGTGTGCGCGCGCGCGCACATCAGGCCTGCAGGCCCCCTGACGGTTACGTTACTCAGGGAGGTGTGGCCAAGGATCCTGGCAACAGGTGGGTGCTGGCTCCACCCCTCATCTCGGTTCAGACCCCAGGACCATCGAGAGACGTAACTAGATGGTGGCCCCGCTGCTGGAGGGCTGGGCCACCGCCTGGCTGGCCTCCAGGACCGGCAGCCAGCACGCCCAGCGCGGTCCTCAGAGGGGCTGGAAGAGGCGGGTGTGCCGGCGCCCAGGTGAACCCATCACCCCCAGAGCCTTCACGAGCGTCACTCGGGGGAGATTTGAGAAGGGAGGGGCCCCGCTCTAGGCCCTTGGTGTGTTCTGACAGCTCTTTAGCAGAGACTACAGTCCGGGCTGGAGGCAAAGCTCGAGCAAAATGCCGGACAGCGTCCTGGGCCCCGGGCAGGCGCCCATGGGAATTCTGGGACGGCCGCCCTGGGGATGTGGAAGCCCACGCGGGAGCCTGTCACGCTAACGGCGGTCTCGGCACAGGGTCCTGAGCCAGGCTGGTACATGAGCCCTGCGGCCACAGCGCAGATCGTGTTCTCTCCTCCTCAGCCGGCTGGGTTTAAGCTGGCGGCAGACGGGGATTTCGTTAACTGGCAAGAGCAGCCTGGTCTCCTGGAATCCCCTGTTCTGAGATTAGCTGGTGCGCAGCTGAACGCCTCACCCTGAAGTACGTAGGCTCGGTCACCACCAGACACGCCCAGCTCAGTCTGCACGGCCAGGGCCTCACCCGGCGCGACGCCGACCCCCCGCTGACCCCGGGCCGTGGACACTGCCTGCCGCGTCACTCCTGGCCAGTGCGATGAGGTCAGGGCAGCACCGCCAGGGGGGCGGGCAGACCCCAGGGCGGGTGGAGGAGGCCCGGCTTGGGGGGAGGTACTCACAGATGCTCTGGAGCAGCCACTTGGGCTTGTTTTTCCACCAGACCCCGAGGAAGTAGACAGGCAGGCCACTGAGGATGATGGCGAAGCCGATGCCGCACTCCACGGGGGTCTTCCAAAAGGAGACGGCGATCAGGAAGAGGCAGGCCAGGATGAACAACACCGGGAGGGCCAGGTGAACCTGGGGAGGGGACGCCGCTGACACGGGGAGCCGGGCCTCTCCTCCTGTCCTACCCCGTCGTGTCCTGGCCACCCCTGGGAGCACGGCGTCCTCCCTGTGGCCCCGCCAGGGCCGGCCTCGCCCTTGGGCCCACCCAGCCCTTCCCATGGACCACGCCCGGACAGCCCTGCACCCAGCCGGTCCTTCCCGATCCAAAAGGGCCCGGCCTCCCGGGCTGCCCCACTCGCCGTGCAGCGTCTCTAGGGGTTTCCTAGGGCCTGAGGTTCCCCTGAGTCGTGCTGGCCTCTTGAGAACTGGGACCCCACCTTGTTCTCCGTTTACCCACCTCAGCACCCGGCGCTGGGCGGTGATTACCCAAAGCCCAGCTGGTGCTGGCGGGTGAGCTGGACCAACCAGGCTTTCCAGGTCGGGGAAGGTGGGCCTCCCTGGTTCCCACATCGCAGGGCGGGACCCTGGCCCCGCCCCTCACCACGGTCTCCCGGTGTTGGGGCAACGCCTCTGGGAAGGCCGTGGCCACCCGCTGATAGGCAAGGGGCGCCCACCTCCTCAGAGAGTCCTTGCGGATGGACTGGACCACAGGCTGTGGGGCTGCCTGGCAGACAGCCCCGCCCACACAGGGCCCGGAAGAGGAGCCACAGAGGCACCCACAGCGCAGCCAGGGCCCCAGGGACACTTGTCCCGTCTGCACCCACCGGGCCTCCTGCCAGGAGGCCTGTCCACACCCGCAACCCGCCCTCTGTCTACACCTTGGCAAGAGACCCTGGGGTGAGCAAGGGTCCCATCAGGTCGGCCCTCATGCCTGCTCCACCCCCAGCTCCACAAGGACAGGCCCCCACAAGCAGGGAGCAAGGTGGTCCAGGGCACTGAGGTCGCCGGGTCCCCCGGCAGAACCTGTCCAAGACAGGAAAGCTGGTCCTGGCCGGCCCTGCAGGACTGCACGGTGGGCGAGGGGCCCGTGGACAGGTGCCAGCTGCCGGCCACACGCCACCAGGACCGGACGAGGGGCAGGAGCTGCCGCTCGGCAGCCGCCACGCCACTCCGCCACGACTGTCGGGGGCACGGCTGACGTGCTCACCAGGCCTCCCCAGCAGGGGTGTGACCCCCTTTTTGGAGAAACAAGTCGCCCTCGGGCAGCTACGCCCAGTACTGAGTTTAGGAGGACACAGAGAGCCGACCTCAGGCCGGGGGCCCTGTGGGCAGCCTGGTCCCATTCACCCCGGGGCAAAGTCAGGGGACGCGGCCCTCCGCGGACAAGGTGGGGCCCCTCCCCCCGCCCACGTGCAGTCTGCTCGTGGCCGCCCCGGGCGCCCGGCCCGCCAGCTTCTTCCTTCTGTCCCCCTCCTTTTGCCAGAAGAGAAGCTCTCGGAGGACTAGGCCCTGGGGGCGGGGTGTCTATCGTGACCTTTGACGAACCCCAGCACCTGGAATCAAACAGTCATCAATAGAACTCAAGGGCCCCGCCTAGAGCAGAAGCTGTTCACGCACCGGTCTGCTTGGCTCTCACCAGGGCCCTTGGAGAAGGGGGCCCTGAGCCCCGGCGTGCGGGGGGGGGACGGAGGCCCACAGGCGGACGCTGGCCGCCCGGGCGCACGTGGGGACCGCGCGGACCCTCACCCTGATGGGCCGCTCCAGGTCTGGCTTCTTGTAGCGGAGCCAGATCATCCCAATGATGGCCAGGGCCACACAGAGCCAGTTGAAGAAGCTGAAGAAGTTGATGACGGAGAAAATGTCTTTGGAGAAGGCGTACAGCAGGGTCATGGCGCACTGCAAGCACGGGGATGGGCCGTGAGCCGCCGCGCCGCCGGGGCACGTGGGGCGGGCGGGCCGACCGCACGCGCCCACGCCCGTCTTAAAGGAAGATGTGGGGTGTGGGACACGCAGGCCCTCACGGCAAAGGAAAGCGCTGACCGGGAAGCGGCCAAGGCGCCTGGATTTCAAGGAGGGGTCACAGGCCACGCGCTGCCCTGGGTGGGGAGGTTTGGCTTCACACGCCTCCAGGTTGTTTTTGCTTCTTGTTTCTCTCTCTCGTCCCGCCCCCACCGCCCCGGTACGCGGGCCTCTCGCTGTTGTGGCCTCTCCCGTTGCGGGGCACAGGCTCCGGACGCGCAGGCCCAGCGGCCACGGCTCACGGGCCCAGCCGCTCCGCGGCACGTGGGATCCTCCCAGACCGGGGCGCGAACCCGCGTCCCCCGCATCGGCAGGCGGACTCTCAACCGCTGCGCCACCAGGGAAGCCCCTCTCTCTTTTTTTTAATAACCACCATGTATTAATTTTGGAACGAGAAACAAAAAACTCTCCAGAGCCCTTCGGAGTTCAGGGGAGCGTGTGGCAAAGGGCACAGCGTGGAGAAACACTTCGCGCCAGCCCGTCTGCATCTCCTCCGCGGCCTCCGGTCCGCGGCCTCCGCTCCGCGGCCTCCGCTCCGCAGCCTGGGGACACTAGGCGGAGTCGGGACGGCGTGGCCGCCCCCCGGACTCCCTCTGCAGAGCCCCCAACAATCCCCGAGGGACGTGGATCCCTGAGGGACACGCCCACCCTCCAGCTCGCCCTGCCGGTGACCCCCGCCCCACGGAGGGCGGGAACTCACCGTGAACACGAGCGAGGGCATGGGCGTCAGCAGCCGCGGGTGGATCATGGAGAGGACGGAGGGCAGGTGGCCCTCCCTGGCCCCCACGAAGAACAGCCTGAGGACAGAGGGGGAGGTGGTCGGCCTCGGCCGAGGGACCCAGGCGGGTGGGGAGCGGAGGGGGCCTGTGCTGAGGACTGGGCTCCCTGCCGTGGGCCTCGGTGTCCCTCACAGACCCAGCTGGCAAGGGGCCCTGTCACCTCCAGCCCCCCACAGGGTTCACATGAACCCACGAGAGAGCCTGGACGGACACAGCAGTTGTGTCACCTCTGGGCAGGAATGTGGATTATTTCTGTGTCACTTGAATGTTTTGATAGCTATGTTATTACTCAAAGTAACAAAAAATAGAACTCTCGCAGCGCACGTGAGAAAGCCACATGCAGCAGCTCCCCACGCGGCAGCCCCGCCCGCTCCACCGCTCTGCCGCCAGAGCCTGAGTGACCGCGGGCGGCGGCCCTGGCCGGGCTCACCTGGAAGACGTGAAGAGGGACCCGTTGACGGAGCCAAAGCAGGACAGACCCACGAAGACGGGGATGATCCAGGACATGACGCCCAGGTGGTAGTTCCCGAAGTCCTAGACGGACGCCGAGCGTGAGCCCTGCCCCCTGACGCCCCGCCTGCCCCACCCGGCCGTCCGCGTGGCCCCTCCGCATGCCCCTCACCGCCCCCCACCCCCGGGCTGGCCCCCACACGGTCCCCTCCCCGAGGGCGCAGTATTTATTCGGAAGGTGGGGCAGGCCTCTGAGGTGGGGCTGGAGGTCCGTAACGGACTCAGCCCCTCGGCTCTAAGAGCGACCGTCACGGCGACCACCACAGACGTGCCAACTTAAAGCTGTCCAGGGCGGTCTGGGCACCAGCGCTGCTAAAGCCCCCTGCGGTCCCCACACAGCCAGAGCCCTGCACCCGCCGGCGGGCTTGGTAAAGCACCAGCTCAACCCCTCTGAGTAGGAGCTCAGTTTGCAGACGAGGGGCCCGGCCTGCTCCTCAGCGTGGGCTCGGAGGGCCGCGGCCGGCTCTTAGCGGCAGGTGGCATCTTACCACGGCCACGGCCTCCGACGTGAGCATCTGCTCAGGGGACAGCGTGGTGAAGTAGGCCAGGTTCGTCAGCACGTACACCAGGGTGACGATGGGGAGGGAGATGATGATGGCCAGGGGCAGGTTTCTGCAAGGACCGGGCGGGCACATCACCAAAATGAAGCCCAGGACGGGGCCGGGCCCGTCCCTCGCTGCAGGGGAAGCGGCACGGGACCAGCAAGTGGCTGGAAGGTGACGCTTGGGGCAGGGCAGCTGTGCAAACCTGGGCCAGCGACTCAACGCTGCCAGCCTCCACGCCCCCAACTGTGAAATGGGCTTGCTGCCCATTGTAAGGACAAACCTTCTTCCAGATCACACGGCCCCCATGATCCTTACCCCAGGGGCCCTCCCGGAAGGCCGTGCACTGCTTCTGTCGGGGGCTGGGCTGAGCCCAAGGATGGGCTCTTGGACAGAACCAGGCTTCTTCCTTCTCTCATGTGAAAATGATAAAAACACGCATCTCTGTTCACATACATACCTGTAGGGATTAATCATCTCCTCTGTGACGAAATTCAAGTAATTCCTAGAATTTAGAGAGCAGGCTTTTATTATACGTTCCTCCCGCAGTCAACGGGAAGAAAGAACGCAGGTTCCATGGGGAGTCCGTCCTGGCTGCCCTGGGCCGGTGGAGACGGGACACCCACACCCCCAGGTCCCACCTGGTGAGCAGCTGGGGGCATGGGGGCGCCTCCTGAGATGGCGATGGCCCTGCCCCTCCCCAGCGCCGTCCCCCCTGGGAAGCAGCACCGTCCCTGAGGTGGCAGCAGGGGTTTATCTCGGGGCCCCGTTCTCGGGGGCAGGCACGAGACGAGAACAGCACTGCTATGAGGGCCCCTCTCTCTGTGCTTCCTCGGGAAGCATGGGGTTTCCTGCCCCTGCCCCAGAGAATCGCCCGCGGATAGCTGAGAGGTGTGGACTTCTGGACACTCTGGGGCCCGGCACGTGTGCCCCAGGGCCCAGATGTTCTAGAACCTACCATCCCCCGTAGGCAAAGAGGCCGCTGTACAGCGCCAGCACGATGTTCCCCACGTCCGCTTTGGAGCCTTCAAATGAGGACTTGGGGTCCAGATTGGACACGTTACCTGGCAGGGGCCAAATAGACAGATAGGGATTCTGGGTTAGAGATCGCGGCACGGAGGCCAAGCCGCAAGTTCTGAAATGTTCCTGGATCAAAATACAGTAATAGACAAAAATGCAACAGATTAAATGCACCTGTGAGCCACCAGACTCCCAGGGGCCGGGGCGGGCAGGCAGGGTGAGCGCACTTCTGCTACGTCTGTGGCCCCTGGCCCCGCCCACTCGAGGGGGGGAGGGCAGCTCTGCAGACCCCCGGCCGGGCAGACAACCAGCGCCCATCTGTGCCTGAGGGACAGGATGCCTGGGACGGGCAGGCACCGGGGTGGGTCTGCCTTGCCTGGGCTGCAGGGCACTGTGCGCCTCAGAGGACGCTCCCTGCAAGACCCCGAGATGCGGCCCAGTCAGGTCACCTGGGCTGCGTCTCCACTCTCCCCCTTAGTGCTGGGAGCCCGGAGCTGCTAAGTGTAAGCCAGGCTTCTCGTCTGGGCACACGAGCTCCCGAAGACGACCTGGACCCTCCCCGGGACGCGGCCGCACCCGAGGGGCTGTAGCTGGTGAGGGACGGTGGGCTCAGCTCTGTTCCCTAACCCAGATGCACGTACTGGGCTCTTGGACACAAGGGGGTCGGCTTCTCTGCTGACCATTTCCACCCTGAATGGCCCCAGGCGTCCTGGGCTTGTGGCCCTATCGCTCCAACCTCTGCCCCTGCCTTCACTGGCACCTCTGCTGTGGCTCCTCTTGCGTCCCAAAAGGACACCTGTCACTGGACTTAGGGCCCCCCTAACCCAGGATGATCTCAGCTCCATCTTTTCCTTAATTACACCTATAGAGACCCTTTTCCTGAATAAGGCCACATCCACCGATTCCGTTGGACATGTTTTGGCGGCCACCACTCAACCCAGTATGGTAGACGCGAAACGTGGGGGCCTTAGAAGGGTCCCTGGCTACTAGGACAGTGTCTGGCCCTTTCTGAGGCTGTTACACCATCTGTGAAATGGCCCCATAACACCCAGGCCCGGAAAGACTCGCTCCATAAGGAGGAACCAGCCTGACAGCCAGGTGCCGACAGACACGGGCAGGGGGTCGGCCAGACTCCAGAGGTTTTTAGTTCCTGGCTCCCCGGCTATGGGTGCGTCCATGACACAGGCCCCATGGCTCTGGATATGAGGGTCTGTGCCCCGTCCTGCTGAGAAGCATGTGGTCCACGACCTGAGGGACCAGGCTGAGATGTGACCCTAGGGCTGCTACATGGGTCACTGCCGCCCATGGCTGGAGGATCTGCAGGTCCCTCGGGGGATGGGGGGATGGGGGGATGGAGGACGCCACACTTTCCACAAGGGCGATGGCCTTGGTCACACCAGGAACACAACAGGGTGATGGTACGAGGAGGTCGAAAAGCGGACCCGTGGCAGGGAGGCTCCCATAAAACTCCATCATTCTACCCAGTCAAAGCCTGCACTTCAAGGCAGCACCGATTTCCTCTGGCAAACACCGCGGGGGGAGGGGAGGGACCCCAAGTTCCTTTCTGGGTCCATATGCTCTGGATGCCTGGACTCTGCCCTGCAGGTGTGCTCAGGCCTGAGCTGGGCGAAGGACTTAGGACGCAGGGTCCCTTCTGCTCCCCAGATGAGGCCACGGTCTCGTGCTGAGACAAGGCTCCAGGGAGGCTGGCACCTCACCCAGCCCGCCACCCACATGTGGATCTGTGTTGGAGGCCCGGGCCCTGAGACCGCCTGGTCACAGGGTGGTCAGCAGGCTGGTGGGCGGGGGCAGTGCAGAGAGCCGACTCAGGACAGGGCACCTCAGCACAGCACCCAGAGCCTGTCTGCTCCCCACGGAATGTTCTGGAATGTGCCTTCCTTTACATCTGTGACGAGGGGGAGGGGCATCTGTCCCACAAGTCGCTCGGGGAAGCCGCGGCTCCGGCCACCTGCCCACGGACCTGGGTCTGGCATCCTGAGCGGCCAGCCGCCCCCAGACGCTGCAGCTGCTCCCGCTACCCCAGGTCTCCAGAGGACCCCGCACCCCTACAGGGCGTTCTGCTGCCAGTCAGGGTCTCGCAACTACTTCTGGAACATTAAAGGCCTTTCACAGCAAGGGCTCCTTACAAGTAACGCACTTGTGATTTTCTCCTCAATCTGCACCATTTCCCCATCAGGACATACTTCAATCTCCTGCTTGTGCTTCAAGGGGAACTGCTTTTCGCATACCCTGGAAGATAGATCTGGGTGCAGCCATTAAAACTGGCTCCCAGGACTTCCCTGGTGGCGCAGTGGTTAAGAATCCGCCTGCCAATGCAGGGGATACGGGTTCGAGCCCTGGTTCGGGAAGATCCCACATGCCGCGGAGCATTTAAGCCCGTGCGCCACAACTACTGAGCCTGAGCTCTAGAGCCCGGGAGCCACAACTACTGAAGCCTGCGTGCCTAGAGCCCGTGCTCCGCAACAAGAGAAGCCACCGCAATGAGAAGCCTGCGCACCTTAACGAAGAGTAGCCCCCGCTCGCCGCAACTAAAAGAAAGCCCGCGTGCAGCAACTAGGACCCAATGCAGCCAAAGATAAATAAATAAATAAATTTATTTATTTAAAAAAACCTGGCTCCCACCTCAAGCACGATCCTGAATTAGTGACACTGTACACACGTGTGTGCATGTGCATACACCACGGATACACACACGTGCACGTGTGGGCTACAGACACGGCTATGCAGGAGGACGGCCTGTACACTTGCTGAGAATAAAATTCAAGGCTTGAAATACAGGCTGGGGTTACAGAACCACTGTTTTCAGCCCCGAGGCCTGGGAAGCCTCTATGTTTTCATCACGGGGCTCTGTGCTAACAGCTCGGAGTCCTGACGTAAACGCGTCATTGCCCTGAGACAGTGGATGGAATTCCTGCTGCAGAATGGTTATTTCCTGGATTTACAGAGTGACTTCGCAGCCTCTGAAACCCCAAGAAAATCCTAGCCGCTCTGGCCCAAACGCAGACTGAAGACTCACGGGCTCCACTGGGGGCCTCGGTAGGACAGGTGAGCCTGGGCCGACCTGCTGGGAGCTCTCCTGATTATCCGGGGCCTCATTCCCTGTCTACAAAGCGCCCGAAGCCCCTGGAGGAAAGTGGGCGTCCAGGTGCACAGGGGCCAGCACACCCCCTTGCTTCTGTCCTGGCACGGTGGTCGGGGGGGTGGTGGTGGTTGAGGGGGAGCTCAGCCAGGAATTTGGCTGCTTTGGGCCCCGATCCGCCACTGCAGGTCCCTCTGTGCTGCCCCCTCCCTGTCACCTCCCTCCCACCGACAGCCAGCCGCCCGGATTGGGTGCACACGTGGGCCCCCTCGGCAGAACTCCTGGGTCTGTCCAGCCTCCGTGTGAGCTGGAGGGCCGCCTGGATCAGACCCGCAGCCTGGCCGGGCACCCGACCAAACGCTGGCTGAACTCTGCCCTCCTCTCCACGGGGGCCTTGGAACGGGCGCCGGGCCTGCTGGCTCTGCGCGGCACTTGGCCCCGGGACCCCCAGGACAGGCACGGCTCGGGGGAGCCCACCCGGGGACAGTGGCTCCGCCTGCCCACGCCGTCCGGGCATCCTGTTGGGGCTGGAGCCCTCACAGCAGGTGGGTTTGCAGAGGTCTGGAGAGCTGGGGGGACGGCGTGCGTGGCACCTGCCTGGCAGTCTCCAGAGCAGCAAAAGAAGCAAGGGAGGCAGCCACAACCCCATGGAACGATGTGTGTCCGCAGCTGCTCGGTGCCTGGCGGCCACCGCAAGGGACACACAAGGAAACCCCCCTGGGAGAGCAGATCAGGGCAGATCCCAGACCCCGCATGGTGGTCTCAGCCACGCACCGGCCCCAGCAACATGAGGTGATGGGAGACACTTGGGATTGTCACGGCTGGGGGCGTCATCCAGTGGGTGGAGTCTGGGTGACGCGAACACCCGGGAACACACGAGACGGCCAACGCAGCAGACAGTGCTGGGCAGGATCCCGCTATAGACAGTGCTGGCGGGTGCCTGGCTCACGTGCTCGGTCGTTCCCCCCACGGACCCCAAACCGGGATGCCATCCTTGTTAAAAACACAGAGCTCCAGGCGCCGGCCAGACACGGGATGGATGACCTCGTTAACACCCCACCCCCGCCCATGACCGCCGAGCTCCCCACTCCGGCTCTGTCCTCATGGGGCCCCCAGGCCCCCAGAAGGCAGGCAGGCAGGAAAGTCATCACGATGGACAGATGGGGGAGCGCAGGCCCCCCCACAGGGGCCGGAGGTGTGGGAACCCCAGGACCCACAGTTTAACGGGGTCCCTGGACCACCCCGTCTCTGGGGCTTCTCGGCAGGCCTCAAAGCCGCCTCTAACTTGCTGCTCACCCAGAAGGTGCTGCCACCCGGGGTGGGTCCCGCCCCTGGGCTCACCCGCGGTGCACGCAGGCCCCGAGGCCGCTTCATAGGGTCTGCCCATCTCAGAGGGCCGCGGGAAGCTGAAAGCTAGCGCAGAGCCACATCCTGGGCTCTCTGGCAGCCTCGGGAACCAGGGTGACTGGGGTGGGAGTGTTCACAAGGCCCCAGGGAGCGGATTTCAGGGAAAGCAGCCCAGACCCCTGCGTCATGCAGACAGAGCCATGGCAACCCTCGACCCGGCGGCGCAGGGCACCCCACTCTCAGAGGAGCCGCGCGCACGGGGACAGGACCAGGAGCCCCGGGGGATGTGCCCGACCCTCTGAATCAGAGGACGAGGGTTCCTCATGCTCTCTGTGTGCCCCCAAGGTCCTGCCGGGCTTATGTCACACTCACCGGGGCTTGGCCTGGGCCCGGGCATGGGAACCCACAGTCTGTCAAAGCCCAGTCTGGAGGTGGCAGCTGGGGGCGAGCTGGAAAAGCCCCAGAGCCTCAGGGTGACCGGGCCGCGCCCTGCCCAGTGCTTTCCCCCCCGCCACTGCCCAGGGGCAGCCCTCCCAGGACGGCGACGCTGACTGTGAGACAGTCGCTCCCCAAACCAGGGCGGGCGGGTGTCCACTGTGCAGGAACCGTCCACCCGGTCCCTCCTGAGCCCTCTGGGGCTCCACATAATGGTCGTGCATGTGGCAGAGCGCGCCGAGCAGGGTACCCCCCAAGTTCATGTCCCCCTGGAACCTAGGAAGGTGACCTGCTCTGGAAAAGGACCTTTGCCGACGTGATCAAGGCAAGGATCTCAAGGTTGAGACCGCGGACTAGGGTGCGCCCCAATTCCCCGAGAGCGTCCTTATGAGACACAGAAGCACGGGGGCCACGTGAGGACAGAGGCAAGGGGTGTAGCCACGAGCCCGGGAAGCACTGGAGCTGGAAGAGGCAAGGAGGCCCCCGCTCCAGGTTTCAGAGGGAGCTCGGCCCTGATTCTGGACTGCCAGCCCCAAGACTCTGAGGGGGTAACTGCTGTCGTCTTAAGGCCCTGGTCTGCGCCCCGTGCTGCGGCTGCCCCAGGACGCTCCCTGTTTCCGCCGTGCCTTCACAGGCATGGTCAGGACACGCAACAGCCGTGGCCTTGGATCCCGTCTCACCATCACGGGCCAAGCGAGCAGGTGCCTGGCCGTGGGACTAAGCTCCACCTGAGAGTCAGCTCTGCATGACTCCTGCCCTGAGCGGGTCTCCTGCTCCACGCAGAGACCAGGCACGCTTGGGAGGCTGCATCCCACAGCTGGCCTGCCGCGGGCCCCTCTCTCCCATCTCCACACCCGGGGCTGAGCGCACGGTGTCTGGTGCCTATTCTCCGCTCTGCCTCGGCGGGGGGGGTGACGGTGCCCCTTCACCGTGGCCAGCATCCGTCTCTGGTGTCGTCTGTCTTTTAAACTCCTGGAGGAGCTGCCCTGGGACCTCAAGACCAGCTTCAAGGCTCAGAGGACCCTCTCTGCACTGCACAGGCTGCAGAGACCCCTGGGCACTAAGCGTGCCCAGCACAGGGCTGTGTGGCTGCCGCCCCCGTCCTGCTGCGGCCCCGTCGAGCAGCTGACCACCCAGGGCACGGGTGAGCAAGGTCAGCAGGGGGAGAGAGCCAACTTCCAGGCCTTTGATTTCATCCCCGAGGGTGGCACAAGCAAAGCATGTGACTTCCGATCTGTGATGACTCTGCACTTGGAATGTGCACAGAGCCACGCAGGCCGACAGAAAGGTCTCAATTAAAAACAATCAAAGAGCACCCAGAGGAAAGAGCCACCCGCGTCAGAGTCCTCCCGTGGTGGCCGAGGGGGGCCCGTGTCTGCCGCGTGACCTGCTGCTCTGGGCATTCGGTGAGGAGCAGACCGGGCCGCCCTCCCCCTCGGCCCCGGCCCTGTCTCCTGGGGCACAGGTGACCATGGGGAGAACTGAACCCCAGCCACGTGGCCCCCGTTACAGCATCCTGCGGTCCCAGCATGACCCTGAGCCCCTCTGAGACGGCCTCCATCACAGGTACCCTAAGTCCTACACTAGGGGAGGCCGAGCCCGGGAGCCCCCGAAACGTCTCCCCTCCCCGTGAGGACGGCAGCCCTGTTCACAGGCCACCCGAGCTGCCTGCCCACACCCTGAAGACAGTTTCAGGGGGCCACCAAGGCCTGGGGCTGCTGTGGCTACTGTGGCCACGTCACACATGAGGACACCAAGGCTCCAGCAGGCGAAGGGCCCTGCTGAGACCCAGACCCTCCCAGGACGAGGGTCTCCTCCCTGCCCCCCAGTGCTCTGGCCACGTGGCTGGGCGCCCAGGGCCTTCCCCACCAGCTCCGGACACCAGCCTGCGACAGGACGCAGGGTGGGCCGTCCCTCGAGGGAGCTCTCGTCCCCGCACACAGGGCCCATCGTCACGGGCCTTGTGGGGTCATGACTGGACCCCGACCCTGCTACAGGCCAGGCAGGCTCGGGCCACCACTGCTCTGTGCCCTGGGGGCCCACTAACCGAAGAACTAAACACACACTGTCAAGTGACTCCCAGCCGAGTCCCAGCCCTGGGGGCACGCGGGCCTTCACAGCTCCACCGGGGCCTCCCCACTGCCAGGACCCCCTTCGGCCCAGGTGGACCCCTGCCACCCCTGCCCGAGGTCACTCCATGGCAGTGCCCAGACACAGATGATCAGCACAGGGTCCAGAAGCCTCCACGCCCAGGTCTCCTGGACACGGGGGCCTATGTCTCAGCGCCAGGTAATCTCGCAGGAGCTGCCACGGAGGCCAGGGCCCAGGGCCGGGCCTGTCGGTTCCCCCTCCCGTGAGCTCCCCCGGGGGCACCCTTTATTTGCAGGGTGACGCCAGCTGCTCCAACTACTCCGGAGACGCCGGGGGCCCCCCCACCGGAGGACACAGCCGAGCAAAACCACAACGGTCCCGCTGTGTGTCCTCCAGGAGGGGCCGGGGCTCAAGGGAAGAGCCTTCCTTCCTCCCACCCTCCGGTCTTGGAATGGCCTGACCTTGGGCCGTGGGCCTGCTGGGCGCTGGAGGTAAAGGGGCGACAGACAGAAGTAAAGGACAAAAGCGGGCACGAGGTGCCCTGTGCCCAGCGTTGTCACTCAGCCCTGGTCCTCGGGGCTCCCCCTCCACACCACGCGCTGGGCCTGCTTCTCTCTGTGGCCGGCCCTGGCCAAGCCTCCCCCCCGCCAACTTCGTGACCACTGGGATCTGAAATGCCGGCCTGGTTTCAGGGCCCCCCTCCTGAGAAGGCTGGGGGAAAACCCAGAGGCCTCGCGTGGTGTCAGGCCCCGCATGCATGACTCCCCGGGCCTCTGGGCCACCTGAGCCCCTCCCGGGCCCTGCAGAGCCAGCCCCGGGCACACCAACTCTGAGCCTTCATCCAGCCGTCTCTCTGGCCCTCAGAAGCGCCCTCCTGATCGGGGACGAGCCCTGCCTGTCCGCACACCAGACACGGCGCGAGCCCTGGACGGCGGGGCCGGGTCCTCAACTGAGTCTCAGCACAGAGCCACACCCGGGGCCTCAGAAAGTTCTGGTGAAGGAGGACGGGAAGGAGGGCGGGACTGCCCACAAGTCTCACTGGCGACGAGGACGAGGCCTGGAACCTGGACCTGCTGGGCCCCACGCCCCAGCCCCTTCTGCAGCCCCCAGACCCCTCTGGGCGCCAGGCAGGCCAGGCGGGGCCGGGCACTGGTAAAGGACAGAGACGGCGCGTGGGCCGGTCTGTGAGATGCGGGTCATGTCCTCCAGATGCACCGCGGCTCGCGGCCAGTTTGGGCACCACCACGCTGAGCCCCTGCCCGAGGGGTCCCGGCCCTCCCACCAACGTTCAGCGTGGGATCCTGGGGGCAGCCGCCCAAGGGGGAAGTCAGGCAAGTCTCGCGGGGAAAGGGTTGTTTTCACAAAGTGTCCTCTACGAGGGAGGGCATCCATCCGGGAGGGAAACCAGGGGACAGGAATTTTGCAGACACTGCACTGCCTCCCAGGTTCAGAAAGGAATGGCTTCGGGGGGAGGACGTTTTCGATGGCAACAGAATTATAAACACGTTATGTATTCAAGCTGAACAAAGGCTCTTTGCTATCCCTGCTGAAATTTGTTTTTACAAAACTCCGGCCCCCCTACATTCTTCATCAGCCTGTATCTAATCGCACCAGCCGAGCAAAACCTTCACCAGCAAGTCCTCTTCAAACGACACTGACGTGCTTGCCGGCTAGACCGTCTGGTGGGCGCAGGATGGATTTTTCCTCCTACCCACTGGTTTCCACCCATAACTCTCCACGGCAGGGGGTCCCTCAGCTCCCTTAGGGTTCCCGTCAGCACTCCTGGTACCCGGAACCCAGCCGGCCAGGGTCCTCCAGACAAAGTCTTGTCTTTAGGAAGATGCTGGAACCTGAGATCCCAGGAAGCCAGGGGACACAGAGGCCGGTCTCCCCGCTCCCAGACACACGGGGCTACGAGGGTGGGGGCGGTGTTGCTCTGTGTCCTCACGGTGACCTCAGCCCCTACGTCTAGACCACAGATCTGTGGCAGCCACGCAGAAGGCTACCGTGGGCGTGCCATCCAGCCGTCCTGGAGAAGCCAGCACCTCCACTCACCAAGAGACACCCCCGAGAATGTTCCCGAGAGCATCCCTCTCAGTAGCCAGAAACAGGGAGACTCCACCTGCCCACAGCATAAACTCTGCGGCACATCGCGAGAACGCGGCCCAGCAGGAAGACACACTGCCGCCAGACGCCACTGCGTCGGCGCCCATCGTGGGAGGGGTCGCCATGGCGGGCGGCCATCCACAGGGCATGGGGACCCTGCTGGGGGCCGGGGGCACGTTCCTGCCTGGAAGATCCAGCGGCACTGGCGACAGTCCCTCTCGGCCGTGCTCCTAATGCAGGAGGCGCGTCACCAAGCTCTCTCCACGAACCAACGCCCATCCTGGTCACCACCGGGCCCGCCCCGTGTGGGCAGGACAGCGGCCTCTGCGTGGAGGACCTGTTTCTCCTGCTGCTCCGGGACGGAAGACCCGCCGGGTGACGTTCAGCCCGCCTAACTCAGCGTCAGTGCTTCTCCCGGGACCGCGTGACGCGCCGACTCCAGGGACACCCGTTAGCTAAGGCGGTGGACCTGGGGCCGGGCGCTCAGAGATGGGGACCCCCTCCCCCCTCCCTCCCCACAC
>NW_021145952.1:0-29275 GCF_002837175.3 Physeter macrocephalus | reverse complement strand
TCAGCAGGGCCTCCCGGGACAGCTGGGAGACCCCAGGGGCTGCACTCACCCTTCCCGATCTGGATGAAGCCGAGCAGGATGATCAAGGCCAGCGCCAGCAGTTTGGCCGCGGCGAAGGCGTCCTGCACGCGGGTGGCGGCCTTCACGCTGTAACAGTTGACGGCCGTGAGCAGTACTGTGGAGACAGGGGCAGCGAGTGAGTCCCGCGGAAACGCGGGCAGAGGGCCTGGCGGGGAGAACCCCAGCCCTGAGGTCACAGGCTGAGAGGCAGCTGTGAGCCCGGGTGCCCCCAGGCTGCCAAAAAGGCCTTTTTGTCCTAATGAATGAATTTCAACGCCTCTCGGCCACCTGAGTCCCTCCTGCAGGAGCCCTCGAGGAGAGCATCGCGCTCAGAGCGGGTTGAACGCACAAACTGCCACCTGGGGGGGGGGTGCTCAGTCACCTTTCTGCTCCCACCTGACGCTTCAGCACAAGTGTCAGGCTCTCCCACAGGCACCCAAACTTCTCAAGGTGGGAACCCTCCCTTCAGAGGGTCCTCGTAGGATCCCACAGGGACACGGGGTGCAGCATCAGCCTGACAAGCCCGGGGGGGGGCGTCCACGGGGGCTGAAGGAGATGCGCAGCCCGGGGGTCCTAGTGGTGAGAAGAGCCAACGAGCGCCAACTCTGCGGCTGGTGTCACAGCCGATACTAAAGACCCAAACTCCACGCCAGTCACCGCCACGGGGAGGGGGAGGGGACACGGCAGGGGGGCAGCTAAGCCAGGCTCCCCAAATGCGCCGACACACGCGGGCCCCGCCTGGGACCCCGGGGAGACCCCTCCAGGTCCCGAGCAGAGGTGGAGGCAGCACTTAGTGTTCAGGGACCTCGCGAGCAGCCGCTCTGCAAACGCACCACAGAACAAAATCAGATTAAAACAAAGGCAACAAACCAACACGCAACACCCGTGCCTTCCTACTCCAAGTCCCACGTGGAAACACGCACGCCGTGAGGCCAGCGCTCCAGCGCCCACGCCACTGCTGACGCCAGCTACCCGGGAGATGGCCGGGGCGCAAGTGGGGCCTTTTATTCTCGGCAGGCCCGCGGTCAAACATTAACCAGCACAGCCTGGACCCAAGGGAAGGGCACCTGGACCCAAGGGAAGGGCGTCTGGACCCAAGGGAAGGGCGTCTGTCCACCACGCCCCGCACACACCGGCTTTTCCCAAGGGGTGCGGTGGGTGAGAAAGTCTGGACCGGGCTTCTGCTCCAGACAGAACCAACCCCGGGCTGGCAGATGCCACGTGGCTTCTTCCCCCAGCTCAATCAATTACATGTACTTTTACAATGTGAGGGAAAGGCCACAAAGAAATAAATCCACGCTAATTAACTAGACGAGACCTGACCGTTCAGGTGCAAGAAAAACAGGAAATGGCCCCCTGAGCTCTGGTTAGGACCGGGGCCCCACACTACACCCCAGCCCAGGCTTATCTTTTCTGGAAATTAACCGATACCCAAATACCACCCTCCCCCATCACTTTCTCTTTGCTGCTCTAAGCCTGGCTGATGCAGCGGCTGACCAAGACTGTTTGCTATGCCCTCAGAAAGTTCAGGTTGAAAACTGTTTCAAAACCAGTTGCTTGGGCTTCCCTGGTGGCGCAGTGGTTGAGAGTCCGCCTGCCGATGCAGGGGACGCGGGTTCGTGCCCCCGGTCCGGGAAGATCCCACATGCCGTGGAGCGGCTGGGCCCGTGAGCCGTGGCCGCTGAGCCTGCGCGTCCGGAGCCTCTGCTCCGCGACGGGAGAGGCCACAGCGGTGAGAGGCCCGCGTACAGCAAAAAAACAAACAAAACCAGTTGCTTTTGGCTGCTGCTCCTAAGCTGAAACCCTCAGATGTTCCCAGATCAGATATGAAGGCAAAGAGCTGTCACAAATGGACCTGGAGTGGCCCTCACTCGTGGGGACCCTGGCCGAGTCTGCACCTGTCAGAGGCTCGTGGTAAAATGAGCTGCCTCAGGGTGGTGGGGCTTACACGAGGCTGTGAGAACGTGGGGACAAAGTATCCATGTCACAGCCTGAAGCCATCTCCAGCAGCAGGAGCTGAGCCCCGGCTCAGATGAGGGGGCTGACGTGTGCAAGGGACAAATAGCACCAGTGACCTTCACCGTGTGGCTCTGGGGTGGACACACTCTCAGTCCGGGCCCTCGGGACCAATGCGGAGACAGCTGTCCCGTGTTAAGTACATCAGCACTGCCATTCCCAGCACAGAAGAGGAAACAGAGGCTCAGAGGCGACCCCTGTACACGGTGCCAGGGGCAGACCCAGATCTCTGAGGCCCGTCTGACCTCCCACCGCCAGGGCGGGGGTGGGGGCGGGGGCGGGGGTTGAACAGCAGAATTCCCTTCTCCTGGGCATCCAGGCTGGTGCCGCCTGCCACGTGGCTGGGACCCAGGGTGAGGGGGCCGTGGAGGGCAACCCAGGTTCTTTCCCACCACCGGCCCCAGGGAGCCCGTGCACAGTAAGGCGGGGAGGGGGCTCCTCCGGGACAGTCGCACATTATGGGGAATGTGACAGCCCTGAGGCCGTGCCTTCCGGATGCGCCAAGAGGCTGAGAGATTGCATCACGCTCCTCCATTCATACCGGGCAGGAAGTGGGGAGAGCCATGGCCAAGCCACACACGGGGAGGTGGCTCTTCCCGCCGCCAGCCCGGCCCAGCTGCCCTCGCCGTCACCGCTGCACGACTCAGCTGGTTTGACTCACCCCATTTGGGGTCCGCACCCCAAGGGGAGCAGGGGCACCTCTCCCCACCTCACAGATAAGGACTCGGAGGATACAGGAAGGGGGTGGGGCCGGCCCCGAGCCCCAGCCCCAGGGCCGTCCCACCGCGGTGGTCAGTGGGGGCGCGACGGACCGAGGCCCAGGGCCCCTCCTCTACCGACCCCAGGCCCTCCCCTTCAGGAACACGGGGTGCCACCCTGCCCGTGCGGAGTGGAGCCCCGCCGGCAGGTGTCCCAGCCCCTGTGGACACAGGGTACTGCTGCCTGAGCTCAGCTCCGTGTCAGAGAGTGGACAGGCAAGACCGGGCTGGCCGTCTGCAGTAGGGAGGGGATGGGCTGGATCCCAGAACAAAGCGGACTTTGTAATATTCGTTTCTTTCATAGAAAGAAGAACTGAAACATATGATGAAACTTTAATGTCCACTGCCTTCAGCTGATGAGTAAACAAACGCTTTATTATACTCCCTAGTGTCCTTTCTAAAAAAGTCTGAAATGAAATAGAATCTAAAGTAAATAAGGGGATTCACCAGGACCCGTGTCTCTTAGCCTTAAGGAAAGCAGTGCTGGGAGGCTGTCTGGGAGGCTGGATTTGCCTCTCGGCTCCACTGCTTTTAGGCCCCATCACCTGCACAAGGTGCCTGACCCTTCAGAGCCTCAGCCTCCACAGCCGCAGGATGGAGGGGGGTGACAGGGACACGAGAGGCTCCGGGGGTCACACAAGGGTCTGCTGCTGCGCGGCAGTGGGGGACGGTCTACCCCAGGGCACCCGCAGGCGGGCTGCTGGGGTTCCCCGTGCCAGCACCCCCAGATAAGCACCCCGCAACAGCTGGGGCCGGGGAGATAGAGCCCAGTGGCCTCCGGAGAGGACAGGCAGCGGCTGCGTGCAGAAGGCGGGGCCCAGCGGGAAGCCCGCCCTTCAGGGCTCTGCCTGTCCCGCCCTCGTCCTGCTGTGGCACGGCCACCTAGCTGGCCTGCAGGGGCGCCCCAGCTCCACCTCGCAAATGAGCCCGGGGCCCCGGGGCTGTGCTGGAGGGCCCGCCACCCTCAGCAAAGTCGCCGTTCCTCTGCCAGCGGACCCACGAACTCGCACTCACACCCTGGTCCACCGCCCCCCACCCCAGGCGCTCCACCCGTACCCCATCCTCGTGCCCGAGACAGCAGGAAGCGCTGCCCAGTGGGGGAGGGAGAACCCCTGGCTGGCCTCCTGGGCTGCCCTCACCCCGTGGCCCTGGGGACAGCTGGTCACACTGAGAGCCGGGCCATGAGCGCCAACTCCAGCTGCGGCCTGGCTGACCAGGCGGCTTGAGTTCAGAGTCCTGTCTGCAGACCGCAAGGGCCACACGTGCCCAGGGGACCACCCGGGCCGAGGACAGGCGCTGGCCCACGGGCTCGGGGATGCACGGCAGCCCCCCCATCTGTTATTTCTCAGGACCCCCTTGGGTAGCGCCTCCGGGACCCTCCCAGACCCTGAGCACAGGGTGGCCGGCGGGGAGCTGCCGCTGCTCCGCCCACCAGCGTACAAACGGGACGGGTGCCACCAGCCTCCGGGAGGGTGCTTATCTGAGCAGCTCCCAAAGGCTCCTGCCCGGCCTCGCCTGGCGTGACCTCTCACCCCGGCCTGACCGGTTATCTCACTCTCCAGGCCCCAGGGTCCACCGCCGATGACAACTCTTCACACATAGGCTGCCGTCAGCTGTCAGCCACTGCGGGCCAGCCTCCCAGCCCCCTGGTACATGCTGCGCAGCCGGCTGGCTGTCTCACTCGCAAGGGAGGGCTTGAAATGCAAGGGGGCCTGTTTTCATTTAAAAACACCAAAACAGGGGCTTCCCTGGTGGCGCAGCGGTTGCGAGTCCGCCTGCCAGTGCAGAGGACACGGGTTCGAGCCCTGGTCTGGGAGGATCCCACGTGCCGCGGAGCAACTGGGCCCGTGAGCCCCAACTACTGAGCCTGCGCGTCTGGAGCCTGTGCTCCGCAACGAGAGAGGCCGCGACAGTGAGAGGCCCGCGCACCGCGATGAAGAGTGGCCCCCGCTCGCCGCAACTAGAGAAGCCCTCGCGCAGCAACGAAGACCCAACACAGCCAAATATAAATAAATAAATAAATTTAAAAAACACCAAAAACAAAACAAAACAAAATACAAAAAACACACCCAAATCTTAGTCCCCCGAACCTGCACCCCCTGCACTGGAAGCGCGGAGTCGTAACCGCTGGACCACCAGGGAACTCTGCTCAATATTCTGTAACAACCTAAATGGGAAAAGAATTTGAGAAAGAATAGATATGGGTACATGTATAACTGAGTCACTTTGCTGTACATCTGAAACCAACACAACATTGTTAATCAGCTATACTCGAAAATGAAATAAAAAATTTTTAAAGGTAAAAAAAAAACCAAAAAAACCACACACCCAAATCCACTTCTCTCTCTGACAGGGGGTAACAGCCTGATGGGATTTATCACGCCCGGCGACCAGGGCTGCCCCTGGGTTGTGTGGGTGCCAGTAACAAAATCGTCAACAACCCCGGCAACGAGGGCCAAGTATAAGCACCTGCTGCATGCTCTCCATCACTCAGGGCCCTTGGCCCTCCCGGGGGTCCCCTCACCCTCACCCCGTCTGCTGACTCGAGGACCAACACACCAGACAAGGTCATGACCGAGGCCAACAGAACCACCTGAAGCCAAAGCCTCTGGGGACTGGCTGGGCCCCCACTCATCAGAAAACCCATCTACTGTCCCCATGTCTCTGATGGGGCTGCAGCCGTGGACCCTCCCTCGTCCCCGGCCCAGTGTCTGCAGGGACCGTGCCTCCAGGATGGAAAGGGGAGTGCAGGTATCACTTGGGCTTCATCCAGGGTCCACGGGTCAGAGCCCCAGAGCCTAGAACCTCACTACCAAGTGAGTCCTACGAAGCCGCCAGTGGCCTCCTCAAATGAGCCTCTGAAAAAGGTGCTCTCTGCACGTGGCTTTAGGACGCTTAACAAAAAGGGCCAATACTTGAGACAAAGACAGTCTGAGGCCCAGCAGTAACTGCCATCCCACACAGGTGGGAGGGGCCAAGATGCCAGGCAGAGGAGCACCGTTTCAGCCGCAGCTCTGCTGGCAGGTCCCCGGCGGCCCCCGAGACAGGAGAGGAAGTGGCTGGCAGGCTGGGCGTGTTGCAGGAAGCCGGGCCAGCCCGGTCTCTTGGGGGCAGCAGCTGTCACGGGGCCAGAGAACAGCAGCAGCTGACTAAGGCGACTGAGGCCGGACGAGCCCTGGGCCCAGGCGGCCAGCCCACCTGCCGTCCGGAGCCTCTACCCGCCAAATAGCAGCACTCGCTGGGCACCTGGACCCGGAGCCCTGGCTGCAGGAGGGCCGAGGCTCCTCGACTGGGGCCAGTGAAACCCTGGGCTTGCGTGACCCAGGTGGCTGGCAGAGTGGCCAGCAGCGGGGGTGACCACCGACAAAACATCCAGTCGCTCTGGCGCTCTTGTCCTGCCTTTACTCTACTGTCCAGAACCGCCCAGCACACGGGGACCCAGGGTTCACGGTGGGCGGTCGGTGCGTCGGGGCCTCCGCTCTGGTCCTGGACACCCAGATACCCACTGGGCTTGGTGAGAGGCCCCTCCACCCCAGGCCTGGCCCCCATGATGGCCTGTGTCTCCACAACCCAGCATCTTCCCTTCCTGCCCTAACTCTGCTGCCTCCTAATAACAGATAGGTCTCCCACCCTGGAGCGTATCAGAGTCCCTGAGGACCTCGTAAAACAGGTCCCCGCAACCCAGAGCGTCTGACTGGGCAGGCCCAAGAACCTGCATTTTCTGACAGTTCAGGGAGAACCAGTGGGTGACTTCTCGACGTGTAATTCACCTTTACTGGCTCTAAGAGAGTGCACGCACAGGACCCAACTGTACCCCAAACATCTGAGAAGGCCGACCTCGCTTCCAGGCGCGCTCAAGTACAGAGCCCGCTCAGGGTGACAGTCCGGCTCCGGACCCACCCAGGACCCCACCACCGGCCACTCCAGATCGGAGCCTCCAGAGAATCTGGAAAACTGAAAGAAAATGAAGGAATTCTCAGGGGCAGGGGCTGCTCAGGTGGGACCAAGGGCTCCAGTTCCAGTGTCTGACCTCCACAGAGAGAGGCAGCGGCCGCCGGAGCAAACGGACGCGACACCTCTGTGCAGTCGGGACGATGCCCCTCGAACGCCCCCGCCCTCGTCGAGCCACTGATTTCCTGCAGAAAGAATTGCGAACAGGCTGAGTCACATTTTCAAATGCGACCAGCCCTGGAACGTGTTTCACGTTTTCCATTTTTAACCGGGGCTGGGCGACGCCCGGCCACAGAGCTCCCCCTGCTTGGTGGTGGGGGTCTCAGCGCGCATCAGGAACAGGGCTGACACTTCATTTCAAAACACCCCAGGGCTTCCCCGGTGGCGCAGTGGTTGGGAGTCTGCCTGCCAAGGCAGGGGACACGGGTTCGAGCCCTGGTCCGGGAGGATCCCACATGCTACGGAGCAACTAAGCCCGTGCGCCACAACTACTGAGCCTGCGCTCTAGAGCCCGCGAGCCACAACTACTGAAGCCCACGCACCTAGAGCCCGTGCTCCGCAACAAGAGAAGCCACCGCAACGAGCAGCCTGTGCACTGCAACGAAGAGCAGCCCCCGCGCGGCAACGAAGACCGAAACACAGCCAAAACCAAAAAGAAATAAATAAATTTTAAAAAAGAATAATAATAAACAAAACACACCAGAAAAAGGCAGATTCAGTTCACTCTGAGATCTGCTGACACCCGAGCCCTGAAGTTAGCAGAAACCCCACAAGTCTCACTTTTTTGGGTTCTTCTGAAGCAGAGCCCTGCAGAATACAGAGGTTCCCAAAGGTCCCCCCGCCTCCAACCCCGGCCCCAAGGACAGCCAGTACCCATAGGAGGGAGCCCCCCTCCAAGCTGGCCCTGATTTCTAACATGCTGTGTGACCTTGGGCAGGTTATTCAGCGGGTCTGAGCCTCTGTTTCCTCATCAGCTAAATAGGAATACGGCTGCTGGCCCCACGGGTGCGTTTTAACATGCAGACACGCCGACTGGCACGCCTGCCGAGTGAAGACGTGCTGAGGACGGCCGAGGCTGTGTGTGCAGGGGACTCCGTGGTTAGTCTCCATCCCTGGCTCGCACCTCTGGGGTCTGGAATCCACCCCCCTCACCCAAACCTGCTGCAGCATCTGAGGGTGAGAGGACACTGCAGCATCCACCCAGCCCCCTCATTTGCTAGTTGGGGTCAATGGAGCTCAGAGAGGTTGTCCGACTTGCCGGAAGTCACACAGCAGTCGCCAGGGGAGTGGGGTGAGGACGCCCAGGCCTCCTAAGTCCCACTCCCACGTTCTGGCCACTCGACTGGGGTCTTCAACCCCGGCTGCCTGTGACAGGCTCCACCCCCCCGCTCCCCCAGCACACACCGTGTGCACTCTTACGGACCTAGCTCTGCCTGGGAGGGCCTGGGCGTCAGTCCTCCCGACCACGTGGTCCAAGGTGCAGCCAAGGAAGAGACCCACCAACCAGGGCAAGTCCCACAGGGCCCCACCCACCAGGAACACGTGTCTACTGACACCCTGGAAGGGGAGGGGACAGCTGGGTGGGGGGCACAGAAGCAGGCTGTCGCGGTGGCGGGGGGGGGCCTGGCAGGGCTGGCTTCAGAACCCCACGACCCTGGACAACAGCCTGGGCTGAGAGTCTCTCCCCACACGGCCAGAGCGCCATCCCTGGTCACCTGGGATGAGGCCAGCCGTGGACCCTCGATGACCCGCTGTGCCTCAGCAGGTGAGCTGGCCCCCCAACCCCCCGACCCAGGAATAAGTGCTCATAACCGGGCTCTGGTGACCTTCCCTCCCCGCCCAGACCCGCAAACCCGGCCCCTCAGCCCAAGCTGTCAGCCCCTCCCGGAACAGGCCGCCTGGGGGCAACTTCTCTCCCCACGCCCCCCGCCGGCCGCCCTCACCCCACCCCCGCCTGGTCCTTTCCCTCAGCTCCGAAGGGGCCTGACACCGCGGCCGGTAACACGTGGTTGCTGCCGCGTGGGGCGCCCAGCCAGGGCCCCTCCACCTGCCGCTGTGCCAGGCACACCTGCTCCGGCGTGCTGCCTTCCTCGACAGTCCCTCCGACACCGGACCCCTGCCGCGATGGGCCGGCAAATCACACGCCCTCTGCAGGCACAACGTGACCAAGCCGCCGCTCTCCGGGCTCTGAAACACAGGCCCCGCGAGGCCCGGCACCCAGGCCCCGGGTCACGCAGCCGAGAGCCAGAGCCGGGGCCCTCGCAGGCCTGCCAGCTGACTCAGGCTGACAGGGTGCCCCAGGAGGGGACCAGGTGAGGACACAGCCCTGCAGCCAGCGTCCATGCCGAGGGCTGACCCCCGTCCCGGCCTTGGGCAGCTCACGTGGACAGGGACAAATCGCTGGGTGGCCACGGGGTTACCGTGGGCCACGGGCCCATGTCTTGGGCAGAGGCCTCGGTTCTGTACTGGCTACACTCGGGGCGACTCACAGACGATCAGGCTGTCAGCCAGCAGCCAAGGTCAGGGTGACTCAGAGGGCAGATTGGGTTCCCTGCATCACGCTGGAGGCTTCAGAGGGCAGGCACATCCCGCGGGGGGAGGGGGGCGCAGCCCAGAGAACGCCCCGCCTGAAGGCAGGTCTGGACGGACAGGCGTGGGGGTAAAACCACACCCCTCCCTCCGCTGCCCGGTCAGCCCACCCTCCCGGGCAAGAACTCAGGATCCTGCCAGGACTGAGGAAAGAGCCGGGTGGGGAAGTCCTGCCAGGATGCACATGGGACCCCAACCATGGAGCCAAGAAGCTGCTGGACTGGGCAGTGGGCCTGCTAGGGGGAGAGGACAGGGCAAGGCCCGTTGGCGGGGACAGGTGTGCTCTGGGCAGCTCCCCCAGCCGGTAATCCAGACAAGGGCCCGGGAAGGTCACCCTGACTGGGGGTGTGGAGTCACGTGCCCCCCGGTCCCCGGCACCTGCTGTGAGTCACCGAAGGAGAGGACGGGAACTGGAGGCCGGCGTGGGCACGGGACAGGGCCCGTGGCCACTGGGCAGATGGGACCCCTGGGGCAGCTGTCGGGACCCCTGGGGCAGCTGTCGGGACCCCTGGGGCAGCTCTCAGCCCCCCTGCCCTGGAAGCTCGTTTGCAAAGTGCTGAGAGGAAGATGGAGGTTTTTCTAGATGGTTCCCTCTAAGGGGTCCGACTCCCCCACAGTGCGGGGGCAGTGCTTCCCGGAGAGCCCAGGACACGCACACACCTCAGATCCACTAGTGTGTGCCCCTGACGGGCGGGCGCCTGGACATGGCGACCGCCGCTGTCCCGGACGCCTGACACCCTCAGTGCGGGCACGGCCGTGTCCGCACGCCGATGACAGAGGCGGCTCCGGGGGCGGGGGGGCGCCGCAGTCCCCCTGGCTGTAAAGTGGGCTGACGGCACTGATTTCAGAGCCTGGGCCGTTTATGCCGTGACGGGGGCACCGCCCTTGGGGGGCGAGGGGGCTCCCAACCCGGACGGGGCCCCGGGGTTCTGGGAAGCTCTCACCGCGAGTCTGGGGCGAACGAGCAGGGTGGACCCCTCTGAGCAGGGTCTGCACATTCCACGGGATCATCAAAGGGGTCCGTGACCCAGGGGAGAAGGGCCAGAAATGCCCTCCCTCAGTCACGCGCTCGCTCCGTGAAGTACCCGCCACGCCCCGTGACTCGAGCTCGAGCGCTTTCATGTCTGGCCCAGGAAGTCGGATTTCAGGGCTAATTACCATGCTGTCGTCTACACTCAGCTCACAGCTCGCGATTCTGGGGTTGCCAGCTCCTTGGAAACACCCAGAAGCCTCTGCTTCACGTGGCGAGGGGCTCGGGCCGGGCGGCTGGCAGGCGTCCAGACACCCTGAGCCGGGCTCGGGCTGTGTGCCGGCCTCGCTGCGACAGGCCCGGTTTGAGGCCCGGGGACACAGCGGTGGACACGCCAGGAGGGGGGCCGCACCGGGAAGCCTGGGGGAGAGGGTGTGCTGCCACACCCCACCCCCTTCGGCTCGCGACCCCAACCGACCAACTTAGCCTGGAGCCAGCTGGCCACGGCTCACCCCCGGCCACCAAACCCCTGCCTCACCTGCACCCTCCCCTGCGGGGGACAGCTGTGCCCCAGCCCTGGGCGGGCCGCCCCCCAGGCAGGGCCGCGGTGCCATCCGTGCGATGGGCAGCTCCGCTCGGCCCCTGACGGGAGACCCTGGCCTTCCCTCCTCCTCTCCAATGCTCTCCTTCCTTCTTTCCGCTAATAGAGGGGAGGAGAGCAGTCTGCAGGGCGGCTCAAGAGGTCAAGGGCGAACGCCAGAAGGAGGGCACTGCTGAGAGCAATCACAGCCACCGTGTGACTGGGGTCCCTGGGTGCCATGCTCGTTAGACACACAGCGGCTGAGGGTCCTCACAAACACCCACCCTGAACCCCCATGTCACAGATGTGGAAACTGAGGCTAGGAGGTCCCGCGAATTTCTCACATCGGAACCCGGGTCTGTCCACGTGCAGAACGCAGGCTCTTTACCTGACACCAGTGGAAAATATCTCAGGTCACGGGTCCCTAGAGGAACAACGGCTGAGGACCCCCTGCCCCTACTCCACGCAGGTTTGCCCGAGTAAGGGTGACAGTGGGCGGGGGGGGGGCAGCTCACTCTAGGGGAGGGGGTCCCTGGGTGCCATGCTCGTTAGACACACAGCGGCTGAGGGTCCTCACAAACACCCACCCTGAACCCCCATGTCACAGATGTGGAAACTGAGGCTAGGAGGTCCCGCGAATTTCTCACATCGGAACCCGGGTCTGTCCACGTGCAGAACGCAGGCTCTTTACCTGACACCAGTGGAAAATATCTCAGGTCACGGGTCCCTAGAGGAACAACGGCTGAGGACCCCCTGCCCCTACTCCACGCAGGTTTGCCCGAGTAAGGGTGACAGTGGGCGGGGGGGGGGGCAGCTCACTCTAGGGGAGCCTTGGCAACCCGGTCTGTCCCCTGTGAGAAGGCAGGAAGGAAGGGCTTTCCAGCCCACACCAAGGGCCACCAAGCTGGAAGGGGACGCAGAGTCCCACTCTTGGCCACCAGCAGACCTGCCAGGTTCTACAAGATGGATGGATCATGTGCACGACAAGTAGGGGGTCCGGTGGCCGTCCTCCCCGGTGGGAGAGGGAGAAGGGCGGGCGACCCGGTCTGCAGCCACCTCCCTGACACCCACGTGTCCTGGGCAGGAGTGACCACAACAACTCGGACAGGCCCCGATCCAGCAGAGGGAGATGGGAGCCCGTTCAGACCCCTTCTCCTAGGAGCTTCTCCATGAGATAAAGGACTCAGTTAGGTCGCAGCTGTTTCTGAACCACAACGGCTCCCAGGTACCTGCCCGGGGCAGCTCCTCTCTGTGTATGCCTCGTCCAGCCTCTCCAGACCCCCCTGGACCCATCACAGAGAGAGGCGGCCAGGAAGGCTAGAGAAATTGCAGACGAAAACCGGGCCAGGCAAGAACCTCACCTCTCCCGAGTGACTTCTGTCACAAAGAAAAAACCCAGTGTCACCTGAATCTCAAACAAACGCTACCAAGTTTTCGCTAAGTGATAAGTAGCCCGTGCAAACCTAGACTCACGCCAAACTCCCGGGGCCATCGGCAAAGAGTTACGGAGCTCGTGTCTCTCTCTCACCTTCATGACTCGTTAAAAACATGGAAACACCAGGGCCACGCCATGAAAGGGCCCCATTTCGTCAGACCTACCAGAAAAGGGACTCCTCCCCTCCCCCGTTTATACTGTCAGCAGGATCATTCTAAGCACCAAAACCAACCTGAGTCACAATAAGCAGAAAGGAGCTGTCCTGGGGTGAGACCAGGGGACAGGAAAGATCAACTAGCAAAACCGAGAAGAACGTGGCTCCAGAACCCATGATACACCGTTCAAAGAGCAGGCCCCGGGGCTCTTCCTGAAGCACCAGCGCGGGCTGCGGGGCCAGGGGCACACGTGCCCCCTGCGGGGAGGGGCTCAGGAAGCATGCGATGCAGAGGGCCCTTTCTCCTCTCGAGGAGAAGTTCTAGAACCCAGCCTGTGTGCAATAATCGAACAACACTCAGAAACTTTCTGTGGCTTTTTGCTGCCTTCTCAGAGACCCCGAAGACACCCTGCCTTCTCAGGCCCCCTCCCTGGATGGCCATAACCTTCCTCTGTGCCCGTGAGAGCAGCCCAGGCCAGCGGCTCCGAGTTCCGCCAGCCTCGGACAGGCCCACGTCCCCCTCTAGACACGGCAGGCTCTAGACTAGCGCTCACTCCTGCAGACTACACATCCCTTTTTGTTCCTGAAAACCTCCTTTCCATCAGAAAAAGCAACAAACACACACACCACACACTCACATGGGTAGCTCAGAGGAAAAGAGCTGAGAATGGCTGATGGACAAGCGAAGAACGTCACCCTAGCTCACACCAAAAGGGGTGCTGTTCACGTGACCCTCCACGCTGGTGACTGGAGTCCTGGTGAGGGTGTACCCACCACAGCCCCTCCAGAATCCATCCTGAGCCTTTACCTGCTTAAACCCAAAAGTTTAAGAAAGTAAGGGATCCATTTTCCAAGACTAGAAAGTGGGCCCTTTAAAGGCAGTATTATGTCATTATGTGCTGGGCCGAAACATTAAATAAGATCTAGCAATGATGAAAATCGCACAATTAAAATTCTTTAATTGGGGCTTTTCTTTACTCAGCCCAAAGCATCGTCTGAGAAGCCCACCAGAAGCCACAGGTTCCCCAGTCCTCAGGCAGATCGACTGTTGCTGTGACTATTCCTAGATTTGGACCAAAGGTTTTCATAAGCTGAGATCCTCATCGCTGAGACTCCCCCCAAAGGCAAAACGCCCCCCTCCCCCAGCGTAGTTGCTCTGTCAGGGTCTCAGGTCTCCTGGGGTCACCACTTCCCAGAGGGTGCCTCAGAGTTCTGAAAGCCCCTCAACACTACCACCACCACGCAGTGAGCTTCTGCGGGAAGCTGGTCGCCACGCTCAGAATCCCAACAGCATCAGCAGGTACTGCTGGTCAGAAGCCGCTCCAAGGGATGGCACAGTCCCCTGAGTCTTGGGGCTCGGACAGAAACCACAAACCAGCCCTGTTAGCTCTGCACTTCTGTGCACCGTCAAGGTGCAGACAGAGCCTCAAATCAGGTGGCAGCTCTGAAAGCAGGACACTTCCGTCTTGCAAGCCTCCTTAGATGTCTGCCAAGGGGTAGGCGTAAAACTGCAGCAGCCAAAAAGCAAAGAAAATTGCGTGGCTTTTGGTACAAATGATTTTTTTTTCCCTGAAATCCCCCCAGAAAACAGCCCACCAACGTACCAGGACCTCCTCCACCAACATACTGGGACCTTATCCACCAACATTTGGACTGTACCCAATGGCTGTATTTCAGCACAGTTTGGGACCCCAAAGCCACCCTGCACACATTTAAGCCTCAGCCAAGCACCTCTTACAACTCACTAGGCAACCTTCAGGGGACTCAACTCTGCTGCCTTACACGAGCAACTCATTCACTGCCCACACAGAATCTTATTACTATTGGTTTTGTATGAGTCAGCCTTGCCTGATTAGCTGGTTTGAAGGAGAGGTGGGGTTTTTTTTGGTATTTTTCTTTTTAAACTACGATTTCTCTGTCGATAAAGAGAGTTTCCTTTGGGAATTCAAATAGGTAGTTGGCATTTCAGGCACTCCACGTGGGTGCCTTGCAAGAAAGTAAGGATATTGCTTCAGCTCCAAGAGCTCTGGGAATTCAAATAGGTAGTTGGCATTTCAAGCACTCCACGTGGGTGCCTTGCAAGAAAGTAAGGATATTGCTTCAGCTCCAAGAGCTCTGGACGGACTAAGTGGGAAGGTTAGTTCCGGCCAGAGGCTCAGGGCGGGGACACTGCTGTCTGCAGAATTCCCAAGACGGCGAGGAAACGAATGAATGAAACGCACGTGGGTTCCGGGGCTAGTGTCCTCAGTCTAAAGCTGCGGGGTCGGCCCGGGGCCGCGGGATGTGGGGATGGTCCAGGAGCGCGGGGAAGGGCCCGGGACGCGGGCGCGCGGCGACCTCGGCTCGGCGCCCCCCACCCGCCCGCCCGCCGGGGTCCCGGGGCCGATACTCACGCACGCAGAGGCAGGCCACGAGCTTGGCGGCTTCCTCGGGCACCGGGCAGGTGGGGAAGAGCGGCTTGAGCAAGTACGTGGCGAAGACGAGCGCCACGATGTACTGCGAGGAGGGCCGGATGATGAGCAGCTCGATCCAGAGCTTGAGAAAGGCGGGCAGCGAGCCGTAGACCTCGAGCATGTAGGCGTAGTCGCCGCCCGACTTGGTGATGGTGGTGCCGAGCTCTGCGTAGCAAAGCGCGCCCACGATGGAGAACACGCCGCACACGGCCCAAACCACCAGCGCCAGCCCCGGCGAGCCCGCCTCCTTGAGCACGCCGGTGGGCGTCACGAAGATGCCCGAGCCGATGATGGTGCCCACGATGATGGCCACGCCATTGAGCAGCGTGATGCTGCGCTTCAGGGTCACACCCTCGCCCTCCGCGCAATCCGCGCGCTGCGCCGCCAGCATCCGCTCCCGCGCCTGCCGCTCCTCCTCCTCGGCCGCCGCGGGGGCCGCAGCCGCGCGCCGCTTCGGGCCCGAGCCCGCCATGCTGCCGCGCCGGCCGCGCAGGACAGGGCCGGACACGGGGCGCTCGCCTCCCAACGGAGACAATCCGCTTTGCCGGCGTGGCCGCTACGTTAACCGGCTCCGCGCTGCGCCTTTTATACGCCGCCGCCGGCCCCGCCCGCCAGGCCCCGCCCCCTGCCCGCGCCGCCTGCCCTGCCCTGCCCGCCGCCGTTTACTCGCCTGGCTGGGGTTCGGTCCCCGCCTCTGTTGAGAAGCACCGGCCGGCCCCGCCCCGCGCACGTGGAGCGCTCAGTGTCCCGCGGAGCATGGCGGGCGGTCCGGGCCCCAGGTGGTTCCGGGGATCCCAGCTCCGCCCCGCGCACGTGGAACGCTGGGCTCCTTGCCCTCCTAGCTAGCTCCCTCGTCGCCCCCGCCCCCCCTCCCGCGGTGGCCCCGAGCGCGCACTGGGGACCCCGCTGCTCGTGTGGGAGCGGGCGGTGCAGCACGGCCGACCTGGGGCCACAGCACAGGATGGGTGGGATTTGGGGCGCCTTTGGGGCTCAAAGAAGGCATGCTTGTTCCGCTGGCGGGCGCCCCGCCCCGAGGTGGTCGGATCCCTCATGGTCTGCTCACCCTGGGGACCTGAGAAGTATTAAGATGATCAGAACCACCTCTCCTCGGCGGAGGGGGGAGCTAGAGGGCCTGAGGTCCTGAATCCCCGGCTGAATGAGTGCGATCTCAGAGAAAAGGGAAGCGCTGAGGCCACATCTGAACTCATTCCTGGGCTCAGAAGTTCTCACTTTATCCCAAGGGGAACCTCCTTGCCAAAGAGCAGCATTCAGGGGCTCACAGATTTGAGAGGTAGCGACACAGACTCTGAGAAACCAGGAATCTGCAGAAGCTCAGTTAAATTGACAAAATGGGGGTTCCCGGAAGGAGCACCTTGAGAACCCGCTCCCCCAGATCTACCTGGAAAATACAAAGGCAGGCTGCAGGGTGAAGGGGCTTTAGACTTAAAGAACTCCAGAGGCTCCTGGATAGGAGGGGCGGCCAGGTAACTAGGGGTCAGAATGGGGGATGCAGGGTGACCAGTCACCCCAGGCCTGGAAGCAGGAAAGAATCAGAAATGCTACCTGATTAAACTGACATGTGCACAGGGAAAGAATTTAGAATCCCATCGCAGGCGAGTTTAGCCAAGGCATGTCATTTGGACCTTCCACGTCCCCCGCAATCAACCCCCCCTAAGAGGCCAGCCCTTCATCTGCAGTGTTCCAACCAAATGAAATATTGGTGGCTGGAAGGTCACACAACACAAATATTATCTTGCAAGATGTCTAAGTTGGTGGCTTAGGGGGAATCAGAAATAATCTCTCCGCTCTTGTTCTTCCCACTGTCCTTTCCGAGGGTGCTGCGTGGCAGAGACCAGATGACCAAGGGCTGAGCAAACTTCCTGAGCCTGTATCAGGCGCTGTGCTGAGCCCTCAGCGTGCAAAGCCTTATCGAATAGAGGAGGTGCCGTTGTTTCTATGCACGAGGAAACTGAGGCTTAGCAGAGCAATGGAACTTGTCTGACCAGTACCCTGAACCTCCATGGAGTACTTCTGGTCGTTCTGCCACCCCTCTTCTTGTGGTTTATTTACCACTAAATACATCTTAGGATGTATTTTGCTTTCACGAGGATGGCAGTTATTTGGCAATGCTCTAAGGAGAGGTCCCAAGCACCTCCACCCTGTATTCCCACAGCTGACACCAGCAGGTGCCGGCCACTGCACCGGGCTCCAGGCAAGTGGCAGTGAGTACCTCCTCCAGACACAGAGAAGCAATCAATAATTGCACACGAGAGTGTAAAATTAACAACCGTGATAAGCCAAGGGCCCTAAGGGGCCAGAGAGCCGGTTGGAAGGAACCAGGACACTCCAATCCAGCTTTCCTAGAGTGAGAATTAACAAGGGAGGCGGAAGGAACGGAACATGCACGTGGACTGTTGGTGCCTCCCGTGGGGGCTCCTGGGAAGCTGCAGGAGACTTAATAGCTGGAAGGTGACAACACCGCAGGGGTGTCTCCACCATCCCACAGCAGATACACCACCACTGTCAGTTTCTGCTTGGTTTTCATATGATACCGTACTAGATTTCCAAGGGCAAACTTGCTTTGAAGTGTATATATATATATATATACACACACATATATATGTATATATACATATATATGTATATATACATACGTATACATGTGTGTATATGTACACGTATGTGTGTATCTCAGAATTCCCTGATGCAAGTTAAGTGAAGCCGGAAAGCCTTACTGGAAATCTCTCTAAAATCTTAGCTAAGAGCACCATCTAGTGGTAAAATGACAAAGGAGCTTTTTGTCCGAGGCAGGTTCAATCCGCTCACTCTGCCGTACTCTTTCCAGTGCTAACCAGTAATTTCTTAAAAGTTGTGTCATTTTTTAAAAATTTATTTATGTATATATATATATATATATATATATTTTGGCTGTGTTGGGTCTTCGTTTCTGTGCGAGGGCTTTCTCTAGTTGTGGCGAGCGGGGGCCACTCTTCATCGCGGTGCGCGGGCCTCTCACTATCACGGCCTCTCTTGTTGTGGAGCACAGGCTCCAGACACGCAGGCTCAGTAGTTGTGGCTCACGGGCCTAGTTGCTCGGCGGCATGTGGGATCTTCCCAGACCAGGGCTCGAACCCGTGTCCCCTGCGTTGGCAGGCGGATTCTCAACCACTGTGCCACCAGGGAAGCCCAAAAGTTGTGTCATTTATGACCCCTTTGGGGAAGCCTCTTTCTCCTGTTTGGAGGCTCAGCGGATCTGGTTCCAATCTTGAGAGAGAGAAGCCCGTCACAGGAAGATAGATAGGCTGGACGTTGGGCCAATGTAGGAGCTGCCTTGAAGCTTTTTCTGCACGCTCTCTGAACTCTGTTCTGTTACCTCCAAACCTTCAGTGATTTTTTTCAGATTCCTGATGGAAAAACGTGGGCTGAAGAGAATGGGGAGGGGGTGGGGAAATGGGTGAAGGTGGACAAAAGGGACAAACTCCCAGTTATAAGGTGAGTAAGACCAGGGGGGTCTGATGTGCAGCATGGGAACCATAGTTAATAACACTGTACTGTACATTTTGCTAAGAGATTAGATCTTAAAAGTTCTTATGACAAGAAAAAAAATTGTAGGTATGTGAGGTCATGGATGAGAACCGAACTTTTTGTGGCACTCATATTGCAATATAAACAAATATCAAATCATTATGTCGTACATCTGAAACTAACGCAAGGTTATATGTACGTCAGTAAAACTGGGGGAAAGGAGATGGGAGGGGGATTTCATGGCAGCAGTATAAACCATGGGCTTGAGAGTCAGACTACCTGAGTTCCCACCTGGGCCCCGCTGCATACCAGCTGAAGGAACTTGGGCAAACCCTACTCCGCTCTGGGCCTCAGTTTCACTTTCTATAAAATGGGAATAATAGTACCTACTATAAATGAACTGATATATGTAAAGCACTCAGATCAGTGTCTACCCCCCAAAAAAACAACTTGATAAATAGCAGCCCCGAGTAGTAGTAATAGCGTCTATAAAATGGCTGGAAAATCGAAGAAATTTACACCAAAATGGTAACAGCAGCCCGTGCAGAGCTGCACTAACTCTCATGCACGCAGAGGGGCTGGTGGCCCAGGCTCCAGAAGGAAGGTCTGGTGGGGTCAACCCAAGCCTTGGCTCCCACATCCGCAACACGGGGGGAAGTAATAGTACTGCTTTCTTACGTTGTTTGAGGTTTAAGTGAGACAAGGCGTGTACAACCTCTCAGGCAGCGCCAGAGTAGAGACTGAGCACCCTGCCCTCTCTGACTAGGTTGACCTGCGTCATCCTTCCGTCTCGTTGGTGAAGAGGCAGAAAGTTGGGAAGTGGGTAAACAAGACAGTTCTTTGCATGCTGTTGCAATCTCGGCCTTCTTACCACTCAAGGTTTATGGTTTTGATCTCTCTGAAGAATCCAAGGGTGATGGCCTGGTGTATGTGTAGTCCTATTAGGTCCTGGCTCTCCTTTTGAACTTGTTCTTTTTCCTGGAAAAAAAATGTACCCGATAAAACCTTCACTGATGTGGAAGCTTCCCCCGCTTCAGGTGGCTGCACTGCTGTGTTTGTTCTCAGTTGTATGGAACAAACGTTTGTGTTCTTTTCACATAGCAAGTGTCTTTTCTTCTTCCGGAAATTTGTTTTTAAAAGCCGTGCTTTCGGGCTTCCCTGGTGGCGCAGTGGTTGGGGGTCCGCCTGCCGATGCGGGGGACGCGGGTTCGCGCCCCGGTCCGGGAGGATCCCGCGTGCCGCGGAGCGGATGGGCCCGTGAGCCGTGGCCGCTGAGCCTGCGCGTCCGGAGCCTGTGCTCCGCGACGGGAGAGGCCACAGCGGTGAGAGGCCCGCGTACCGCAAAAACAAAAACAAACCAAAAAAAAGCCGTGCTTTCATGGTGCTCAGCTGTTATATTTTTTCCCGTCTGCACGCTTGAAAAGGTGGGACCGCCCTTAGCGATCTCCAAAGTTAAGTTCTGTTTTCCGAGCAGGTGTGTGTGCACCGCCATCACGTTGACTGTTGAGCCCGGACCAGGACTCGAAGAGGTTTTATGGCATTTAATTATCGCATCAGCCATGGCTAGACCCCGATTGTGGCTGGAGGAATAAGACAGGCAGTGAGTTCAGTGAGTGGTCAGCCCGGGCTCAGACCCACGGTGGGCCTTTAATCGCAGCTGCGATGCTATGGCCTCTCTCTCAGCCAACCGGGCCACCTGCCCTCCAGGACCAGACTGATAAAAGCATGTGGATTCTTCTGGCCCAAAGTGGCTTTATTTTAGCTCTCTCTGTGGCTCCTGGCAGTTTCACTTCCCTCACTGGAAACTCCCCATCCTGTGGAGGGCACGTGGTGATTGACTGTCTAACTCCGGGTAGAACCAGCGCCGGGGGATTTCTGAGAAATGGTAGAAGCAAAACTAGAGATCTTAGGGCTAGATTTTCCACGGAGGGCTCCATTAAGTTAAAAGAAGAAAAATAAGAGTTTGCCTGGGTTTCGGGCTCCGGGCTTGTCACAGGCCGCTGTGAGGTTTCCGCCTTCCGCGGGCTTGGCTTTGTCCACGTGCGCGGAAAGCGGGCCCTGCTCGCTGACGATTCCGGAGGAGCGATACCGTAGGAGGAAACGGGGCTTGAGAGTTCAGGCCTGCCCGTCAGCGGACAGATGGGTAAACACGTGTGGCCCATGCGCGCAAGGGACTGTCATTCAGCCATAAAAAGGGGGCACCGACACACACCACGACACGGATGAACTGTGAAAACCCTATGCTCCGTGAAAGGGCTGGATGCGTGGCAGCGTCTGGTTCCATTTCTACGAAACGTCCAGGAAAGGTGCATCTGGAGAGACAGAAAGTACATTAGTGGTTGCCGGGGCTGGGGGAGGGGGCTGGGGGGAGGGTGGTATCGCAGGGGCCAGGTTTGGGGCGATGAAATGTCTTGGAACTAGACAATGGTGAGGGTGGCGCAGCAATGTGAATGCCCTAAATGCCACCGAATTGTCCACTTTACAATGCTTAATGGTTAATTTTATATTATGTGAATTTTTACCTAAAAAAAGCATGCAGGCCTACAGTCAGAGGCCCTGGGTTCAAATCCCGCCTCTGCGGCTAACGGGGCTCCGGGGAGGGACACCACTCAGCTTCCGGGGACTCAGTGGGAGGAGCAGGGTGAAGCCCCCGTCCCTGACAGAGCTGCGGCTGCTGGGCCGGCGTGAGGGCGCAGCCAGAAAGTGGCCCGGGGCACTGCCGGCTGAGTGTCCAGAGCCCACCCTCGACATTCCCCGCAGAGGCTGAGCTGGACCGGGTGTCAGACGAGACATGGAGAGAACGGTGGTTCCAGCAGCCCCCCCGTGACCACCCCGTGACGGGCGGCAGTTCCTCGTTAGGGCCTGTTCGCTCGTTCAGCTCCTACCCCCATAGGTATGGGTTTGGGACTCGGGGTCCTCCTGGGCTTTACTCCAGACACCTGGGTTGACCAGCCAGAGGACTGGTTGCTGGACTTTGGTCTGAGTCCGATTTCTTCACGTGCATAAAATGCAGTCAGCACTTCTCTTCTCATCGTGCACCTCCCCGCATGGGCTCGTTCGGGAAGCACTTCTGCCCTATCCCACTGTTACCGGTTAAAGTGTGTCCCCCCAAAACAGGATGATGAAGTCCTAATCCCAGAGCCTCAGAATGTGACCTCCTTTGGAAATAGGGCTGCTGCAGATACAATGAGTTAAGATGAGGTCATCGTGGAGCGGGGTGGCCCCTAAGCCAGATGGCTGGTGCCCCCATAACAAACGGCCATAGGAAGACAGACACCCAGGGCTGGTGGAGGGCAGAGGTTGGGCGGATGCGGCCAAAAGCCAAGGCCCCCGATGACACCAGAGCTGGAAGAGGCAGGAAGGACCCTCCCCTGCGGGCTGCAGGGGGAGCTCGGCCCTGACGCCGGACTTCAGGCCTCCAGACCCTGGGAGGACGGACTTCAGATGTTTAAAGTCGCCAGTTTGTGGAACGTTGTCTTGGTGGCCCCAACCCTCTCTGTGAGATGTTACAAAAGGTGGAAATCTTTCCACGTGTGGGCGCCCCCCCGCCTGGACCTCACTGTTCCGTTACTCTGTGCCAGGTGCAGGGAGGGCCCGCCCGGCCAGCACGCAGCATGCCCCCGAGTCTCTCCCTTAACACCTGCATCCCTGCGCCGCCAGCCCCGTGGAGAGCCCGGCCTTTCCCGAGGGAGGTGAGGGGGACACAGAGCCAGCAGCAGCTGGGGAAACTGCCCTGGAGAACCAGCTCGTGCCGGGAGGGCAGGTGGGAGGCCGTCCTGCCGGGAGCCCCACGGGGGTCCCACAGATGCTGATGTGAGCCCTGCAGGCCCTCAGGGCCCAGGCTGCCCCCCCCCCTCAGAACGGCCACCCCCGGGAGGGACGTGTAGAGGGAAGGGTGGGGGCCTGAGGTGGCTTAGAGCGCTCAGCCAGCTCGGGCGGGCACGGACTGGGTGAGGGGCTCCGGCATGGTCTCCTCGGACCCCGTCCCCAGCTCCATCCCGAGCGGACACGGTGACGGGAAGGTCTCAGCTGTCTCTGCCCCCCACGCCCACGCGTGGGCTGCCCTGCTGGCCGAGGGCCTGAGAATCTTCCCCCACTCAGCATACGCCTCTGCTTTACCACATTTGGCCCCTTTAGTTTCCAGAAACGTGTGGGAAATGGAAAAACAAAAAGGCTAAGGCTAAAAATGTAGCTCTCACAACTTTAAATGACCAAAGAAAGTCAGAGCTGCAGCTACTGGAAGGTCTTTAGCCTAGATCAGCTTTCTCCATGCGTCCCTGAGAGCTTCTCTGTCCCCGGCCTTCCCGGTCAGCCGAGGGCGACTCTGTCCTCCAAGCTGTTTGCACCAAACCCCTTGGCTTTATCCTGACACCCCACTTTCTCTCGCACCCCCAGCCGGCATGGCTGGAAATCACAACGCAACTGTGTCCCACATCCAACACTTCTCACCACCGCTGCCGGCTGGGTTCCGCCTGGGGTTTGCCCGTCACCCCGCGTCTCCCCAATCTGAGAATCTGGGTGAGACGTACCCCTGCCCTGCAGCCGTCCTCACACCCCGCGGGGCAAAGCTCCCACCTACATGTGAGCCCCAAGCCCACTCCGGATGTGGCTCCTCTGATCGGGTCTCTGACCTCTTCTCCTGCCACTTTGCCCCTCGAGCACTTCAGCCCAACCACGCGGGGCTCTCTGCCGCTCCTGAACCTTCCAGAACCATCCCCACTGTCTGCATGGCCCAGCCCCTCGCCTCCTGCAAGTCTTTGCTCCGAGGTCAACTCCTCAGCAAGGCCCACCCTGACCGGGCACTTGGCTCCCTGCACACACTTTGCTTTGTCTGGAGCCCCGCTCACCTGTAGCTTATCTCCCACTTGCTTGCTACACCTGCCGTCTCTGGACCAACTCCCCTGCTGACGTAGACACCACGGGGCCCGGGGCCTGAGCTGCTTTGCTGTTTTGGTCACCGATTTTCCCCAGGTGTCTTGCACACTAACCGGAACACGCAGGCAGGAGGTGTTCGATAAACAGTGATGTCAAATTGGAGTGAAGCTGTGTGTTTCATTATGAAATTATGAAACAAACCAAAGACTATGGCAAGTGGAGCCTGGGTGTCATGCCTGTTTTTGATATCCACACCTTTGATTTGTGTTTATGTGTTCAGGGACCTAGCACACCCGTAGGGTGGCCCCCTCTGAATTTCCAGAATTCAGTAAAAAGGATCAGAAGATTTCACTTTGCTTAAAAATAATTTCCCTATTTCAATGCCAGTAAAGAAACAAAACAAAACAAAACAAACACAAAAACTCGCAAACGGACACAGGAAATTCTGACAGAGAATAATCTCGACATTGAAAAAATATACAGCTTTTATCTTCAATGCAGCAGTTAGTGAACATATCTTAAGGGTGGCGGAATCAGAGGATCTTTCTTTCCTGTTGACATACATTTTAACGTTTGCACAGACATGGGAGCCAGGCATTCCTTCTGCTGAGCCTCCAAGGTGTGACCCAACCTGTGTGTTAGGAAATTTGGGGACGAGCTGCCTCTCACGTTGGACTTGCCCCTGACAGAGAGGAGGGCTGAGCCTGCATCCCACATGCCACGCTAAGCGGTGCCGGGGTCGAAGCAGCTCTTATAATTCTGTCGAGTCTGGAGGGACCTGTGCTTTTTGCCGCCAGAGTTTTCAGAGCTGCTCACCTGGGCTACTTTGTTCTTCCTCCCAGCTCCTGGCACAGAGGCTGATGGGAAAACGCCATATACACCAGGGTAGGGATGGGAGGTCAGAGCTGCAGAGGCAGATTTCAGGAGCTGAGAGTTCAATTGTGTATTTCAGAAATGGCTGCGAGAGGACTTTGCTGGTGGTCCAAGTGGTTAAGAGTCTGCCTTCCAATGCAAGGGACGCGGGTTTGATCCCTGGTCAGGGAATTAAGATCCCACATGTTGCGGAGCAACTAAGCCTGCGCGCCGCAGCTACTGAGCCCGCACGCCGCAACTAGAGAGAAGCCCACGCGCTGCAACAAAGAGCCTGCGAGCCGCAGTGAAAGTATTTTATTTTGTTTTATTATTTTTTAAAATTTATTTATTGATTATTTTTGGCTGCGTTGGGTCTTCGTTGCTGCGCGCGGGCTTTCTCTAGTTGAGGTGAGCGGGGGCTACTCTCCGTTGCGGTGCGCGGGCTTCTCACCGCGGTGGCTTCTTTTGTTGCGGAGCACGGGCTCTGGGCGCGCGGGCTTCGGTAGCTGTGGCTCATTGGCTCTAGAGCGCAGGCTCAGTAGTTGTGGCGCACGGGCTTAGCTGCTCCGCGGCATGTGGGGTCTTCCCGGACCAGGGCTCGAACCCGTGTCCCCTGCATTGGCAGGCGGATTCTTAACCACTGCGCCACCAGGGAAGTCCCGAGCCACAGTGAAAGATCCCACATGCCGCAACAAGGATCCCACGTGCCGCAGCTAAGACCCAACGCAGCCAAGTAAGTAAGTAAGTAAGTAAATAAATAAACAAATAAATAAATGTCTGGGAGGATATTGTTAACTCTTTATTAAACAACCTCCTGTCGTGAGGGCCGTACACTCTGGCTGCTCCCTGCCTCTCCATGGTGAACCATGCCCGCTCCACACCTGCCTCACGCCTGCCCCATGCAGATCCACACCTGCTGCACTTTGCTTCTTTCTCTGGACTTCTCAAATTACAGGCATCAGATTCTCTGATTGGAGGTGAATTTCTGATTATGTTACCTGAAGCCTCTAATACCTTAGCTTGGTTCCATCTACTCAGCTAACACGTCATGATCGCTGACTTCGCAAGAACAAAACGTCTGAGGACCCATGGCCTGTGGGTGACCGGTAAGCACCTGAGAACATGGGATACGTCGGAAAACACACACGGGCAGGATGGGCACAGCACAGAGGGCTGGGTGATGGGAGGAAAGTATCACAGGAGAGGAGGCTTTGGGCTGAGTCTGGATGATGGAAAGAAGTTTAGGAGCAGAGCTGGAGGGGGAAGGGCACTCCCAGGAAGGGTCAGCATGTCAAGGCCACGGAGGCAGCGCACACAGCTGACGGGGGACGGCCAGTAGCACCCGGCTTCAGGAGCTGGGGCACCTCGGGCAGTTTCCACCGAAAGGATATTTCTTCAGTGCTCTGAGCCAGCAAATAGGTGAGGACACCACCCTTGGGGGGAAACCAGTGGTGAACGAGCTAACAGCATGATGACAGCAATGGGGCCCCAGACCCAGAGCCGGTGGGGTCAGAGGCCGTGCCCCCGGCAGAGGCTGTCAGGGGTGGGGGGGAATGGGTGGTGCCCGTGCCGATAGGGCACAGCCACCCAAGCCGGAGTGGGGAGCTGAGTGCAGAGTTCCATGGGAAGGGAGTTTGGGGGTCCAGATCGCACAGAAGAAGCTGGTGCTTAATTCCAAGTTTAGTGGAAGGCTCGGTTTTGCACAGGGAAGCAGAATGGTCAAGTTGACATTCCCCGCCCAAATCTCTGCACTGCTAAGAGAAGAATGCATCAGGTGGGGACAGGGAGATGCTGGAAGGAAGTGGTGAAACCAGAGGGCTGGCAATATCATTCTGGCTGGAGATGGGGGCGAACTGGGGGCAGTGAGAACGCGGAGAATGGAAGATGGACGTGTGGCACGGAGGGGTGCCACCAACGGGACCCACTGACCCCTTGCACGTGGGAGTAAGGGGCGGGGAGCACTGGGGGGGGGGGCCCGAGGCTGGCCTTGGCTCTGAGGAGGCCTCTTGGCAGGAGGGACAAGCCCTGTAGAACGAGGAACCCTGCTATTGCTGGGGTACAGCTGTGCCCCAGGTGCAGTCTGGGGGCTCCCAGGGAGCGGGTGTCCCGGGAGAGGAAGAGGAGATGTCAGGCAGGTGGGAGAGTGGGGTGTCCAGGCCTCCAGGGATGGCCTTGGGGAATGCCGGCGTGGGAAGGGGCCGGATTCCTGGTTGGCACAGAACAGACAACGGAGAGGGTGTGGGCAGGCGCCCACATCTGTACTTTTGCAAAACGAGAAAATAACATAAAAGCAAAGGGAGGAAGCTTTGAAGTTTAAAGGCTGGCCAGGAATTCCACAGCACACCCCCAAACTGCAGTCACAGGGACAGGTCCCGCAGACCCAGCGGCCCTCAGGATGGGGAGAGGCAGGCCTGTGTTTGTTTTCCGTACCGTGGCTTTGAGGGCTGAGATCAACGTCTTTCCTCTCCGTGTGTTTATGGTTTCTCTGCCCAGGCTCCGTGCGGTTCCCGGGAGAATCTCGGTGTCCCAGGGCTAACGCCAGATATTAAAAATAACCTACAAAGCAGAACATTGACGGCGAGACAAAGACTTCTGTGCACACAGAGAAAGGCCCTCCATCGCCATGAAAGAGGAGATGGAATCACCCGCTTGCTCTTGGGGCTCTTTTTGGGACAGGATGTCACCGTGGGGTGGGTGGGGTCCGGCTCAGGGCCCTGCGGTCCTTTCTCCTCCTGCAATGCCCCTCTGGACACTGGCCTTTCTCTGTCCCGAAGTCCCTGTGGAAATGGACGGCCTGTGCACAGCTGACACATGGCTGCTCTCTCCCCCTCCCCCAAGTCCCAACCCGGAGACCCCCCCCCCCCCTCCAATTATCAATACTGTCCTTCCTTCCACAGCTGGGAACACCACCCTCACAAGCTGCAGGACGTCTGAACAGGTGCCTTTGGGGCGGAGTTTCCATCAAAGTACAACTGCAGGTCCTTATACCGTAAGATTTCTCACTCAAGGGTCAAGTTCAGGACTTTGGGTTTTCGCCCTGAGGCTACAACTTGCCTCCAGCTGCACACATCACAAAGGAAGGAGCAAAGGCTGCGCGGCCCCCAGGATGGTCTGCAGTCCAGGTGGGCTTCCTGCTGGCTCTGCCTTCCCTGCTCCCACCTCTCCAGCGAGCTCGGTTTCCCCGGTAAAACCTGGGGGTGACCCTACAGAGCTTTCACAGAGCCTGTTACGACAAATGTAAATGGGGTGTCTGGGGCCTCATCCCCACCCACACAATCCAGTCGCTGGGGAGCTTTGTAAAAACACCGTTCCTCAGACCCCGGGAACCACAGGCTTTGGGCGGGCAGGGCCTGTGTGGCTCCAGCCACAGTGGGATTGAGGACGGCTGAACGTCCATGAGAACACACAGCCCAGGCCCGGCCCGGGAACGCGGCCTCGCTGTGTCACTGATATCGGTGGCGGTAGCCCTGTTGCTGGGTAAACACCTCCGAGTTATCGATTATAACTGAGCAGGGACGTCAGCTCAGAAGATGGACAGAAACATGTCCTTTATGCTTTTGTCCCTTTTTCAGCATCTGTTTTGACTCCTTCAAGTCAATCCGATTTCAGCAGCATCACCACTGAACTTGATCCTTGTAAGAGATGAAACACGTTTGCTTTAAACCATCTTGGCTGAGAACGGATCACCTGTATCCCGCCTCAGTAAACAAGAGTCCACCTTTCCTGGTGGCGCCAGTTAGCTGGCAGCAGTGACTCCGTGATGCCCTGGGTAGCTGAGGAAGGATGTGAGCGGAGGGCTGCCTGCTGGGCTGCCACTCAGTGACCCGAAGTCCCTGCTCCACCCTTCTGCGGCCCCTGCAGCCCGGCAGCGCGCCCTGGCACTTCTGATCCCTGCCTGCACCACCTGCTCCCAGAAGAGCCTTGGAAACCTCAGCTCCCAAGGGGACAGCAATGTATTTTCTGTAAATTGCGGTGAAATGTACACCCCGAGAGTGTGTAAAGCGCATTAGTATCGAGTTCACTCAATGCGTTTACAAACGCACAAACCCCTTCAGGCCAGGCCAAGACAGAGACCTAGGCATCCAGCTTGCTGGCCGCTGGCCTGCCACATGTGACGTTTCAACTTTAGTTAAACTTACATGCAATGAAAATTCAGTCCCTCCAACCTGGAAGAAATGGACAAATTCTTAGAAAGGTATAACCTTCCAAGACTGAACCAGGAAAAAATAGAAAATATGAACGGACCAATCGCAAGTAATGAAATTGAAGCTGTGATTAAAAATCTTCCAACAAACAAAAGTCCAGGACCAGATGGCTTCATAGGTGAATTCCATCAAACATTTAGAGAAGAGCTGACACCCATCCTTGTCAAACTCTTCCAAAACATTGCAGAGGAACGAACACTCCCAAACTCATTCTGTGAGGCCACCTGATACCAAAACCAGACAAAGATGTCACAAAAAAAGAAAATTACAGACCAGGATCACTGATGGACGTAAATGCAAAGATCCTCAACAAAACACTAGCAAACAGAATCCAACAGCACATTAAAAGGATCATATACCATGATCAAGTGGAAATTATCCCAGGGATGCAAGGATTCTTCAATATACACAAATCAATCAGTGTGATACACCATATTAACAAACTGAAGGAGAAAAACCATATGATCATCTCAATAGATGCAGAAAAAGCTTTTGACAAAATTCAATACCCATTTATGATAAAAACTCTCCAGAAAGTGGACAGAGAGGGAACCTACCTCAACATAATAAAGGCCATATATGACAAACCCACAGCTAACATCATTCTCAATGGTGAAAAACTGAAACCATTTCCTCTAAGGTAAGGAACAAGACAAGGATGTCCCCTTTCGCCACTATTATTCAACATAGTTTTGGAAGTCATAGCCATGGCAATCAGAGAAGAAACAGAAATAAAAGGAATACAAATTGGAAAAGAAGAAGTAAAACTGTCACTGTTTGCAGATGACATGATACTATACATAGAGAATCCTGAAGATGCCACCAGAAAACTACTAGAGCTCATCAACGAAT
>NW_021145951.1:33626-50000 GCF_002837175.3 Physeter macrocephalus | reverse complement strand
GCTTTAACTGGAGCACAAATAACTACCCCACTTGGAGAGCAAAAGAAATTCCCTCAATGCCCAGCTTGCTTGAACTTGAAAGTCACATGACTTCTTCTTTTTTTTTTTTTTTCATAAACAAGAATTTATTTTTCTTGGACCTATGGGCTAGCTGCAGTGGCATGCTTTGGAACAAATTGCACCAAACTCAGTTACATAAACAAGAATTTATTTTTCTTGGACCTATGGGCTAGCTGCAGTGGCTCTCTTTTAGACCTCTAGATGGCTGGTTTTGCTCCGTGTTTTGGGTCAGTTTGAGGTCTGTCACAGACATCTTCCTCTGGAGCCCAACTGTGAGGCCGCAGCTCCCAGGCCCTGTCTTCTCACAAAGCTCACTGAAACATAAGAGGTGAGCCCAGCCGCACAAGCCCGTGTAAGGCCTCTGCTGCTCATTTAAGGCCATCATGTCTGCTCATACTTCATTGGCCAAAACATGTCACAGATCTAAGTTGTATTTATTTATTAACATCTTTATTGGAGTATAATTGCTTTACAATGGTGTGTTAGTTTCTGCTTTATAACAAAGTGAATCAGCTATACATATACATATATCCCCATATCTCCTCCCTCTTGCGTCTCCCTCCCACCCTCCCTATCCCACCCCTCTAGGTGGTCACAGAGCACCGAGCTGATCTCCCTGTGCTATGCGGCTGCTTCCCACTAGCTATCCACCCTACGTTTGGTAGTGTATATATGTCCATGCCACTCTCTCACTTTGTCCCAACTTACCCTTCCCCCTCCCCATGTCCTCAAGTCCATGCTCTACATGACTTCTTGTAGTCTGCTAAAGTACCTTTAGCGTTTCGTCTGGGGTTCGTATAAACCAACACCTTATTTACTGCTGAGTGGTATTTTTGTTTTGTTCTGGTTTGGGGTGTTTTAGTGGTACAACTAAAAGGGAATCGCAGACACCTAGCCTTTAACCTGCCTCTGAAGTGGGGAGCTTGATGTCATTCATTTCTCATCTCAGGGCCTCAGTTTCCTCATCTCTAATGATAAGATGCTTCCCTAGACCTGTGCTCTCAATACAGAGGCCACTAGTCATGAACGGCTAGTGAACATTCGAACTGTGACTGGTCCAAAATGGGGTGTGCTGTAAGCGTAAAATACGCGCTGGATTTTGAAAACAGTTTCAAAGAACGAATGTAAACTTTCTCATTAATAATAATTATATTGATTACACACTGAACTGAAAATTTTTGGATATATTGGGGTAAATAAAAAGGTATCATTAAAATTAATTTCACCTACCTGTTGTTTTTTCACTAATGTGGCTATTAGAATATTTAAAATATAGATGTGATTTGTAGTATGTTTCTCATGGACAGGTTGGACTAGACTTTCTGGGTTCCTTTCCATTTTTTGTCTGGTAGGTTAACTAGCCTGGGGTTAGGTGAAAGGGGGGCTTAATGGAAGACTCGAGGTGGCTGTAAGGACACTGCCCCTGGTTGCTCCTGGGTCATTTGCTCTAATGTCCCTCACAGAGTTGGCCAAAGCGGAAAGGGGAAACCCAAGACTGCCAGCGTCCTTGTGAACAACATACTTCTGTGGCAAAATATTTGCTCTGAAAGGAGCTGCTCCAGGGCATGGCCTGTCCTCGCTGCCACCAGTATGAGGAAGAAGTCACCCATGCTCTGAGATCCTTCCTGCTCCGGGTTGACCAACTCCTTGAGAATGTCAGGCATGTGGCTGATGGCTGAAGGGCAGCCTTGACTTTTGACACCATGTCCAGGAATACATGATGGTCTGCCATGTTTTAAGAACTTCCTGTCTTAACTTCCAAAGAACTGGTTCTTTTCCTGTCGAGGCAGCTTAAGGAAAGGAGATCAAAAGACAAAGAAAAGGAATTAAGAGCATGACCTGGACAGAAACCTGATGACCTGATTAAAAGGCTGACAGCACTTAGAATACTCAAGCACTGAGGTGTGATAAGAAAAAACAAAAGAAACACACACGAAAAAACAAGCTCACACCTCATGGACTCTATTGTCAAAGGCCAGGTGCTTGTGTGGAGTTGGTTAAGGACCGTACATGTTATTTGAATAAATACCAGTTAAAGGCAGGGCCTGGTAGATGAGAGTCAAGCATAAACTCACAGCTGTGGCCAGCTGGATGAGGAACTAGGAGATGGGAAGGGGGATTCAAGAGTTAGTCAGTGCATGTAATCTGAGCTTTGCCCCACCTGGAGAAGTCCTGGTTACTCCCAAGGAGAGATGAGATAAGCCCTTGAGATAGCTGCTTGGTCCTCCACATATACAGGGCACCAACATGGAAACAGAGGGGTACAGGACAAGACAACCTAGAAGGGTTTTTGTCCCATATTCTCATTCTAGAAGTGGGGAAACAGGTCTGTGAGCAGGAATGACTTACCCAGGATCATGCAGCTAAGTAGCGGAGGGCTGGTGCTGAGATCCCAGACTCCTGCTGTTAGGTCCTTAGTCTCAAGGATCCTACAGGATGGTGCCATGGAAGCAGCATTGGACTGGATGTTAGGGGAACTTGGCCCTAGACTTGAGTCACTACTAATGATGTGACCTTGGGAAAGTCATTCCACTTCCTCTAAGCCTTAGTTTCCTCACCTGTAAAGCAGGAGATGGGCTAGTTGTTCTCTTAGATTTCATATCATAGCAGTCAGGATAAGCCAGATTTTGCTGTGATAACAAACAACCTCCAAATCTCAGTGGCTTACGATGCAAAGACATTTCTCACTCCCACTATATGATCATAGCAGGTCAGCAAGGTCTCAGGCTGATAGAAGCCTCACCTTGACACGTTTCATGGGGAAGAAAAAGTGGCAAAGTATACACTGGCTTTTCAAGCTTCCGGCCCAAAATGACACGGATCACTTTCATTTACATTTGTTGGCCAAAGCACGTCACGAGGTCGTCCACCAAATGCCCAGCAGAAGAGACTGGGAATATTTGGCGACAGTCCTACCAGCCATATCGTCCCTACATTGTGACAAAACAATACAGAGAGTTGTGTGGGACGGTGGGGATGGGAGCACTGGCCCTGAGCAGCCTTGATGGGGAGACTTCATGGAGAAGGCTGCACTCTGAGAGGCAGGGATTGGAGAGCACAGGATCTAGAAGGATTGGCGGGGGCAGAAGCAGGGGTGTGGCAAAGGACAAGAAATGTGAACTGAATGGGGAACTACCTAGTTTGGCTGAAGTGTAGGTGCATGAGGGGAGGAATAATAAGAGAGAAATCTGAGGCCAGATCACGCGGGGCTTTGAGTGCCAGGAGAAGGGGCGTGTGCCTTGTTTGCTAGGCTCTGCGATTTCTGAGCAGGTTTGTGAACGTATTGAGTGGTGTGTGGATGGTACCAGCAGCTCTAGAGAAGTAGGGATAAAAATAGCACAGGGTAGGGGGAGACCAGGTAAGAGGCCACTGCTGTCCTTGGGGCTGGACGTGATGAGACCCTAAGGTCCTGAGGCTTTATTCTAGGCTGGGTGCAGCAGGGGAAATGGGACAAATGCAAGTGAGACTACCTGTGAAGGAACCTAGCACAGGTCTTGGCCGCCTAGACCTTGGCTGTACAGCCTGTGTTCTCTGAGCATGTGTGGATGCCCACACAGGGGCGAGTATAATTAGTCTGGGAGTTACCTGGAGCTGCCCCGAGAGGTTCATGCTTCTGAGGGCACCTGGGACCTTCTTGGAAGGAAAAGGGGATAACCCTGAGGGCTTGTGGGAGCTCCCTCCTGAACTCTAAGGGGAGAATCAGGCTGAGCGACAGTGTGGGCACCTCCTGCCTGGTCTGGAGTCATGGGCAAACTCATGGGTAAAGTCCAGCGCCAAACAAAGGGGACCCCATGCGTCAGCTGTCCTTCTCTCTCATTCCAACTGGCCGTTTTGTGCATTTCGTCCCGATCTCAACTTGACATTTCTAAAGTGGCTGCAATCGTCTGGAGTTAATCCAGAAAAGACGTTGATGCACCCTCTCAGCCCCTGTAGCTTATGATCCTCCAAGACTCTGAATATGATTATTTAAAGTAATAATGAAAAGCAAAACAGGAAATTCTTATCCATTTTGGCAGGAAATTCTTTAGCTGCGTGGAAGGTACTGCTCCGGGGGTTTGTGCCCTCCAGGAACCATTTGGAAATGATTTATGGTCCAAGATGGCGCCAGTCCCTCCTCAACCCCCCGCTTTGGAAGAGGGAGGGATGAGCTGGCCCATGGGAAGCAGGACCTGCATTATCTCGGAATGTGCCTTTCTGTTGATAACATGTTCATTGTCTCCACTAATAAGTTATGGTCCTGTTTTCGTCTTGCCCTGGGATGGGAAGTACCAAATTTAGGCAAATTAAAGACGTTCCATTTCAAGTTTGAAAAGTTTAATTCCTCAATATGTATTATTTTATGTGGAATCCTAAGCAGTAGGACTTAGGGGAGAAGGTTTACGTTGATTAAGGACACATGAGTTCCACATGCTGTGATAGACCTTCTCTGTGTGTCATGTTATCTTCTCTAATTACGGGTATTATTTTCTTCATCTCACAGATGTAAAAACTGAGGCTCACTGAGGTTAAGCAACCTGGTCGAAGACATATAAGTAGTAAAGGGTAGAACCAGAAGAAATGTTTTCAGTAGACTCTGAAGTTACCTGAAGGCCCAGGCCAGGTCAGCTTTGCTCACCAAATGTGTCCCCAGCACCTGGCACAGTGCCTGGAAAACAGTATGTTTAACCCCCGCTCCCCCCCAAAAAAGTTCTCAAATGAAAGAATTAAAGTGTCTAGGAAATGGGGAGGCTGATTATCAGAGCTTTGCTGCAGTGTTATATGACGAGGACCCCTTGTTCTGTTCCCGTGAGGTCTTTTGATTATTTCTAGTGTACACAGTGCCAGAGAGGACAGATGTCATTAAAATGTTGAAGGATTGTTGATTTCTACCAAAAGCCAGTGATATGGGCTGAATTGTGTCCCCCTCAAATTCATATGAAGCCCTAACCTCCAGCACCTCAGAATGTGACTGTGGTTTGGAGATACGATTTTAAGGAGGTAATTAAGGTTAAATGAGGTCATTAGGATGGGCCCTAATTCAATATGACCAATGTCCTTACAGAAAGAGGCAATCGGGACACAGACACACGCAGAGGAAAGACCATGTAAAGATACATGGAGATGACAAGCCAAGGAGAGCGGCCTCAGAAGACACTAACATGCCCTTGATCTTGGACTTGTAGCCTCCACGACCGTGAGGAGATAAATTTCTGCTGGTTAGACCACCCAGTCTGTGGCACTTTATTATGGCAGCCCAAGCAGACTAATACAGCCAGCCTCCCTCTGTGTCTCATTACCAGTGGGAATCACGTCCTTATGTTGGCTTCTGGCACATTCCTTATTGCACTTTTATCTCGGAACCTGCATCAGGGCAAGGCCAGTGCTGAAAGCAGTCTGAAGCTCAGCTTAGGCTGAGGGTCAGGGGCAAAAGATCTGTGTTTGAACCTGCCATGTCCACAGACCCTCTTCTCTCCCCCGGGGTCTTGACGATGTAACGCTTGCAGTTGGAAGATAGAGATGGCAGTCATCAGGCTGGCACAGCAGGCAGGCTCTTCCACTCTCTGAGCCTGTTTCTTCATCTGTATTTGTGAGGATGGCAAAGGTTTTGTTTTTAACCGATTTTTAAAGGCCTCCGTTGAAAAAGGCATGCGTTCTCCGGTTCACCACTGCCCAGCACCCCGCTGTCGTGTACCTGTCTGCTTTACTCGCTTACATTTGGGTAGGAACCTCTTCTGGCTCCGGCAGCCTCTGTGCATGTGATGCTAGGACAGTTGAGCACGTGGCTGAGCCTGTGCGTGGCCCCGAACTAAGGAGGCTTCTCACGGCAAGGCTGGTTCCCTCTGCTGCGAGGCCTCCTCTGTGGCTCATGTTTGCACCTGGCGTCCTGCCAGCTTGTCTGTCTTCATACTGCCGACTTACTTCAAATTCCACCTCCGTGAACTTGGGACTGCCCCTTCCTTGTTTCATACCTAGGTTAGCGCTGTTTTTGGGTTCTCCCCAGGTCTGATCATGTCAGCAATCCTATATTCACTCATTCATTTATTCATTCATTCAACAGGTATTTATTGCTGTCTTTCCAGGATGTCTTTTCAGCTCATCGTTACCTCTGGTGCTGCTAGCTTATTTATAGTGTGGCTAAGAATTGGCAAACTGTTTTTGTTTATCCCTTCTAGGTGAATTAGGCTGACGCTGGGAGGTAGGCATTTATAGACCCATTTTACAGATGAGAGAATGGAGGCTTGGAGAGCTTACTCACCTAGAGTCACATGGCTAATAGCAGCAGAACCAGCAGCTACTCTGGTTCTGTATTTTCAGGATACCCTGTTTGATTCTAACCCCTGACAAATATGAAGGGGAGGGGTTTGTCAGCTTGGAGAGTTTCCTAAATTCTAAGAAAAGATACACTAATAAGGAATTGTGTACCTAAACCCTGCTCCTGAGAAAGCACTGTTAAAAGAAGTGGACCCAGGCTGGAGGAGGCTGGGGGAGATGAAGTGTCAAAGAGGGATTTGAGGATGTGGGCTCTTCAGGGATGTGGCCAGACGGGAGCAGGAGAAGGTCGGGGGACGTTCTAGCAAACCCACCCATATGATGGAAGACTGAGCACTTCCTGTCCATGAAGCCCTTGGAAGAATGTTTTTTTGTTTTGTTTTGTTTTTTTGTGGTACGCGGGCCTCTCACTGTTGTGGCCTCTCCCGCTGTGGAGCACAGGCTCCGGACGCGCAGGCTCAGCGGCCATGGCTCACGGGCCCAGCTGCTCCGCGGCATGTGGGATCTTCCCGGACCGGGGCACGAACCCGTGTCCCCTGCATCGGCAGGCGGACTCTCAACCACTGCGCCACCAGGGAAGCCCCTAGAAGAATGTTTTGATCCAAAGCAGAGGCCCGGCCTGGGACCTTGGCTGTAAGGAGCTTTATTTGTCAGGGGCTGAGGACGAACAGTGAAAGCTTGACTTTGATTTAGAGGGCAGAGAGCTAGAATGTCAGTGACCAGAAGGTTCTAGATAGTTGAAACAAGTTAACCAAGAGCTTGAATGGGGAGTAGCAGGAGATACCAAGACTTCAGCCCTGAGCCAAGCTAACTGAGCAACTGAGAATGTGTTTCTATAATCCGTAAACCCAAATGTTCTTTGTGCACCAAGAGACTTCCCAGTGGAATAAAAATTGGTGTATAGAAAGCCTCCCTTTTCAGGTCAGCCTTTCTACCTTTCCCAGGATCCTGTAATTCCCTCTCTCTATCCCCACTCTGTCCCCTTTGCATTTTGTAGGATGACCAGCTCCTTCCGGTTTACTTGGGACTTTACCAGTTTTGATGCTAAAAGCCTCATATCCCAGGAAATTGCTCGGTTACAGGCAAGCCGGGAGTGTAGGTTACCCTAAAGATCTTTTCCTCCACTGACTCCTTCCTAACCTAACATATGCTCATGACTCCTCTTTGTTAAAAAATTCCACTTCCTTTTAAGCTCCTGTTCCATTCTTTGTCATCTATGGATTGCTAAACCTCTAGCACATGTGATGGACCACATGTAGTCCATCAACTCACTATGTCCCTGCCCCCTTCTGGATGACTCCTGAACCTCCCCTATCAAACTTCACCAGCCTTTGTTCTTGGTAGCTTTTCCATTGCATTTAGTGCCACTGGGTTCTGCGATCCCAGTTTCTGCTTCCAGCTCTGAAGTGGCTGCTGCTGTGTCTAAGGAGTGACCGCGCCCTCTGTTCTCTCTGCCTGTTTGGGACACCCCTCAAGGCTCAGGTCTTGGTCCTGTGCTCTCGCTGATCTACAAAATGCCTAAAAGAGTAGGCGGGTGATGCGATCTGCTAGGCAGACTGAATAGGGATGGCGTGAAGCGGAGAGTCTGTGCCCCATCTAGAGAGGTCTTCTCTTTAGTAGGTTTTCGAAAGAGTTGGCCACCCTTGGTTTGAGTGTTTTGGGAGTTCAGCTGTTATATGAAGTCAATTTGATCCAACCTGGGAATGGGACATTTCCACCCAAAAGCATGGAAAGAAATCTGGATATACCTTAAGCAGGAATTCAGAGTTTGGGGAAATATCCTATCCTTGACTTGGGAGAAGAGTTCTTGTCCTTGCATTGGGGTGAGAAGGCTCTCTCCTCGCCTGACTTCCCGCCTTTCCTCCTCCCAAGCAGGCAATCAAGTTCTTAGTCGCAAGGCTCTCACAGTACAATCAGGACCTTGATGGAGAGAAATGAGGGCCAGCTTGTCAAGTCCTGGGAGCACTGTTAACGTGGAAAAAATGCTCCTATCTGATGAAAGTCTTTTCACTCATCAGAGACTTATTATTCTTTCCATTGCAATTAAGGGACAGAATATGGCAATATCATGAGTGCACGACGGTCACAACTAAGGATCAGATAGATCACAAGACATTTCAGACATGAACAAGGTCAACAGCTTGACTATTTAGGCTATTTTAGTATCCAATGTCACAAGTCTAGAAAGGACTTTGAAAAATAATTTGTCTATTCTTCTGGTCCCTAGTGGGGCTGTATGTAAATAATCTCAGATTTTCTATATTCTATTCTTATTATTTCCCTAAAGAGTTTGTGCCCTTTGCTCCTTTTTTAAAAACAATTCCTTCTTTCCTTTATTAAGCATTTTTTAAGGTAATAAAGTTGGATATAAAAAGTAGAAGAAGGTGTATCTCCCTCCTTGAAAAGTCTCCAGTTAGAGAGGGGAAGACGAAATATACATAAATCCTTGGAAAGACTTCCCGTTGCTAATCCAATCCTGCCACTTCACGGATGTCAAGCTGGGGCAAGTTGACAATCAAGTCTCATCTGAGTCCATGCAAGGCTGGAGGCTTCTCTGACTGCAGCCCTCAAGGGACTCCATTCACTGGGCCTGTGACAATCTGTCCAGCACCAAATACCAGCAGATTGCCCCTGGCTCATCCAGGCAGTTTGGGAGGAAGCAACAGGAACAGGAAACTCAAGCCTGCCTGTGGAAGCTTGGAGTCTGGTCAACAGACAAAATAAAGACCCTTGAGACCCCTAATAAACAGCTCAGTCTTACGTTATTAAGTGCTCAGTGTGTGAGTGCATCCAGTTCAGGAAAGGGAGAGGCCACTGTGGGCTTGTGACCAGGGCTGAAAAGAGGGGAACGTGGTGACAAGGAGAGAGGGCGTATTCCCGAGCTGCCTTCTGTGGAAGGGTGTTGGCAGGCAGCACCGGGAGGAAAGGGTGCAGAGCCCTTACGTTTTACAGATGTGGTTCAAAGAAGGGTTCAACTACCTGCCCAGATGATGGGCTGCAGAGGACCTGGTAAGGGGCTTGGTGGCCTGGAGACCTGACTGGTTCATAATAGGTCAGCATTGTCCTGAGTCTTCAAATTGCTCAGCTGGAAGCACTTTTCAATGTTGTCTTTCCAAAGCTGGAATTGCTTAAGAGAAACAGGATAGGAACGTTCCGGTAAGGTGTTTTGCAAAGTTGTTCTCAGGTACTCTCCAAAACTGTTGTACCACTAGAGAAACAGGACAAAAATAGTTAACACACACACGCAGCCACACACACAAATACCCACACACAAGGCACACGTAAATGCTCACAGACACTTTCTCTGTCTCTCTGTCTCTCTCTCACACACACACACGAATGTTGAAGCCCTGTAGACACTCGCACTACTCCTAACACATACTTTGGCAAAATTGTTGAATTAGGGCCAAAACCTACAGTAACTGAAATAGCTTTGTATGAAATCTTTTCAGGCAGTGGGAAGAGTCAGGGGAAGGGCATGAGAAGGATTACCTTACTTTTCATCCTTATTTGATTAATTCTCACAGAGAAAGGGCACGTGCTGAAATTGATCATATTCCCCAAACCCCCAATCTGCCTTTTTCATTGAACAAAAAAATGATTCTGGTTTGAGACACATAAATGATACGTTTGGTTTTCAAGGGAAATTTTATTTTTGCATTGGAAGAAAATGAAAGAGTTCATTTTTAAAACAACTTATCTAGCAAGTTGCATTTCCTGAGCAGCGAAGAAAAAAAAAATTCTTTCCCTTCTCGTGACTTATCTCCTTTTCTCTCAGCAATAAGTCATCTTGGGTTATTTTTTTCTGTGCCTGGATCAAATGAGACCAGCAACGGAGGGAAATGATGGGACATGACGGTCTCAAAGCTTGGCCACGGTGGAAGGCAGGCCCTCAATAGTAGAACTGAAATGGGGAGCTGAAAAGGAGCATGAAGGCAAGGGGAACCGAGTGCTCCTGAGATAAGCTACAGCTGCGAAGATGAGACTATTGCAGAGAGTTAATTAAGTAATCACCTATTTAAATCTTCTTTCTTTTCTAGACCCCAGTTCCCCCAACTCAAAACTCAACCCCTCACAACACCCAGCAGTCACTGACTTTATTTTGTCTCAGTGAGATGGGAAAGGAGCCGGAGGACCCAATCCTGTTGACCCCAGAGTTCATGCCAGACAGCCCGTCCTTCACTGTGACATACAGCTACAGAGCTCCACGTGTGCAGACAGGGCCCCGATTTCTTTCTTTCTTTTTCACTAATAGGCTTTATTTTTCGAGCAGTTTTAGGTTCATGGAAAATTGAGCAGAAAGTACGGAGAGTTCCCACACATGCACAGCCTCCCTAACTCTCAATATCCCCCGCCGGAATGGTACACTCGTTACAATGGATGAACCTACACTGACGCATCACATCACTCAAAGCCCGTAGTTTAAGTTAGAGCTCACTCTCAGTGTTGCACATTCCATGGGTTTTGACAAGTGTAGTTTGGCCCTACATTCTTTTCAGATGCAGTTCCTTGTGCCTGTTGATAAGGCAAAGTGTTGTGATAATGAGATAGTGACTGCCGAAAGATACCGCATCCAGAAGAAATTGGTCTGGACACGTGGGTGGCCAGGGACAGGCATAAGGATACAGAGCTCCATTGGTGGGTGTCTGAGGCTGGGTGGACATGATGATTTCCAAGGTCCCGTTCAACTCCTAGACCTGTGGTTCTGTGACCTAGGCCAGACACAATCAGGAGGTGGCCTTATGAAGGCATGTTCTATAAAGGCTGCTGTTACCCATCCTGCCCGCTCTGGCCAACAGGGGATTTACCACAATGATTCACTGGGGTTCACTGTGTCCAGGCTTCTATTTGCTTAAAAGTATCAGAAGAGGATCCTTTTTCTCAAGACTTTTCAAAGATGATAAAATGATTGAGACCATGAAATAAGATTGATATAGTTCATTAAACTATTAACTATGTCTAGCATAAAATTATTTATATAATAAACCATATATGATATACAGTATGGCTCTGGTATTAAATTTGATTCCTCTTCACTGAGGAACTGGTGACATTTTAGTCTAGGAGGAATGTGCCACCATTCCCCATTTCTGTGCCAGCAAAGCCATAACTGACTGGTCACGGAAGGCACCCTGGGTCCTCCCATCAGTGTTCCCGCCAGCTGCTACTCGTCCATGGCTGCTGGGATGTGGAAACCAGCCGTGAGGATCCTGATCCCCATCAGATCTTCTTTTGTTGCCCCAGTTCTTTTTCATCCACTGACCTTCTATTATATCCTACAAGTCTGCAATTAAAAAAAAAAATCTCATCCTTATCACCAAGGCTTTTACGGCAAATGCAGAAAAGTCTCCCAGTGCGGCGGTTCTAGATTTCTGCTTAAGGACAGCATCTTCACCAATTCCGCTCCTAAGGAAGTGTCCTTCCCTCTAATGCTTACTTTTTGAAAGGATGTTCTCTCCGACATCTATGGACCTCCGTCTCTCTCTGAGCTGCAGCACGTCCAAGAACAGGAGAGACTGGCTGTCCGTAAGAAAAGAAGAAATTGCAGATTGAGAGTGATTTGAAAAAATGGTCTCATTCTGCAAAGAAGAAGAGTCCTATGGTCCTTCCCCTCGTTTACTAATAAACAGCCCTTTGGCTGGAGCTGCCTGAAGTGTAACTCTGGAACAATTTTGCCTTTTTCTCTGCATTCCGTGGTGCCAGCTTCTCCCAGTAATTCAAAGTGACCTGCCAAGTAGGTTTGGTGCCACGTGGCACTTACCTTCTGGCAAGGCCACCTCTCCTATTTGCATGGTCAACTAAATAGTCCCCATGAGGCCAACCTCTGATTGGATTTATCACTGAGCAACTAACTGACTGTTCAACTGTGCCAACCAGTATCTATTGAGCAGCTTCTATCTGCCAGACTCTCTCTTTTACTGCAGGGTGGGATCTCTGGGAAGCAGACCCTGGGATGGAGTTTAGCATGCAGCAAGTTTATCGGAAGGTGCTCTTGGAAAGGGGAAGGGAAAGATGCAGGAGGGGGTGGAGGGAGGTGTTGGGCTGCGATGCAGTCAGGAGGGCTGGGCTGAGCCCATGTGGAGTTCTAAAATGAGAGGGCACTTCAGAACCGTTCCAGGTGGGGCAAGGGGCCAGGCCTTTGTAGCCTCTCACTGACCCCTCATTGGGTGCAGCTGTTCCTGGGGAGAGGGTGTGGCACCGGGGGGAGGCCGCTGAGGATAATTTCTGGAGACGGCTTGAAGTTGAGGGCGGGCAGCTGGCGGCACTACCTGCAGCTCGGGAAATAAGCACTCGAGGACAATCCAGGTGACACAGCGAGGCACCCCTGCACTGGGCTAAGCGTGTTCCATGCCCTGAAGGAGTTCATTATCTGGATGGTGAAATTCAACACGTATGCCAATGACATTGATCCGTTTGAATCAGGTCTTGGAAAATCCCAGCTTGTGGATTTTTGTCATTCTCCAGTCGAGGCAGCCCAGCTGAAATCCTTGGTGCATGAAGTGGCCCTTCTTGTACACAGACCACTAGACCTGGATTCCAAACCAGACATTAAGTCATTCCCCAGGGCTGAGGAGTGACATCTGGCCGAGCACTGCAGCTCAGAGTCAGTTTGCTTGTTTTCTCTTCTTCTCAAGAAGTTCCAGGAAATGTCACTACAGAGTTCAGGGCTGCTATTATCTCAGGCCTCGCTTCCTGTGGTCCCTGGACGTGCCAGAGGATCAAGAGGACAAGCTGCATCTGCTCTGGGGCCTGGACGGTTACTCTGCTTAGGGCAAGAAGCACCAGCTGACTTCCTTGCAGTTGTATCTTTTCATGCCATGGCCTATTCCTGAGGAGTAGAATTTTCTGGAATTGGGGAATTGCTGTGTACTGCCGAGAAAGCTGTGGAGGTATTTAGGAAGTAGATAAGATCCAGAGGGGAAGCCTGCATAGGAGCAGGTGCCTGCATGGTGGTGTGTCCCAACACCCGCCTGATACTGAATCTCCTGCCTTCTTCTTTGATGGATTGACTGGGACCTTTCCCACTGGGCCATCCTGCTAGACTCATACCTGTGACCAGAGTCACGGCCACAGCATCTGACCCCATGGTCACACGTGCAGACTCTTGGTTCCTCAGATCAGCCAGTGGTCCCATGGCAGGACTCAGCTCCATGGGAGGGAACAGACGACGGCTACTGGGAGTGGGGGGGTGTGAGTGTATATCACTGGTCTGGAAAGGGCAGAATGCCCAGCTGGGGAGAAGTGGTCCTCTGGCACCCTGGATGGGGGTGGGAAGAAGAGCAGGAGAAAGAGAAAAGAGGAAGTGGGCTGTGAGAAGGGAGACGTGGACTGAAGTCAGATTTCACTAGCATCATCTTTACACCAGTAAGTGAGGCTCTCTCGAAAGTGAACCAAATCCCAGCCCCATCCCACAATGGGGTTGGGATGCAATGAGGGTCATCTCCTTTCTACTCTGATCTGGCATTTGCTACTCTCTTAGCTCCTTGTCTCAAACAAGGATTAAGAAATGCTATTTCAAAACAAACAAACAAACAAGACACAGGCTGGTAGAACAGGAGACTTCACCTTACATAATAGCGTGATTCTGGAACTTTGTGAATGAAGATAAACCTTTGATATTTGGGTCGTGTATTCAATATCCTGGAGGATCTGCTATGACCTGTGACATCCGTAGGTGGCCTGTGTTGGAGCCAGGCTGTCATGCTGCCCCTCCAGCCCACCCAGTGAGTGCACCTTGATTGTTCACAGCCCTCTGCCAGCACCAGAGCGCGGGGCCTGGGAGGCCAGGCAGGGATGCCAAGCGGAGATGCAGGGCTGTGCATTTACCCAGGTGGCCGGGGCCCTGGTGGTCTAGGGCCTGAAGGTGCCCGCAGGTAGTCTCCAGCCCCCGGGCACATTTCAAGAATTCAAGCACTGCAAGCCTGCTCTTCCCAGATCCTCCACACCTCCTCTTCCGTTCTTTCTCTCTGTGCCTTTTTGGGGCTTGGCTGCTTTCCTTCCCTCCCGTACGTAGGGTTCTTGCCTCTTCGCTGGATCGTGCCTTCTCCGGCACATGCCAACAAAACTCACGTGTGCGGCATTTATGTTACTGGTGAGCTTTCCCACCTATTGTCTCTTTGTATTTTCACAATGCCTCCAAAAAATTGAAATGATCCCTACTTAGGGGAAAAATAAACGGAGGCACAGAGAGGCCGCATAGCTTATCCTGATGCTGGAGTTCAGGTAGCCTGAGCCCCAGTCCTTGCACTTTCCATGTCTTCTCTGGGTAATGAGCTGTGTACACGCTGACCAGCCCTCAGGCCATGGTTGCCGCTATTATGCTTTAGTGACGTTTCCTGGGAAGGGGCTGGGGGAAACTCTCCCCATGAAATTCTAAGGGAGGAGATAGAATTGCTATTTTTTTTTTTGTTACCATTTCCTTATTTCATAGTCTCAAGTATTCTAAGTACACACATTCTTACCCTCTGGATTCTTAGAAAGGGATTATGACTTTGAAAATTCCCCAGTTATCACTCTCTCTGGAAAGCCCTGCCATCCCCTCCCTTCCTCACTTATCCTGCAAGAACCACTTCAGGGTATCCACCCAGCACGCGCGCGCGCGCACACACACACACACACACACACACACACACACACAATCCCCTCCCTTCCTCACTTATCCTGCAAGAACCACTTCAGGGTATCCACCCAGCACGCGCGCGCGCGCACACACACACACACACACACACACACACACACACACCTACCTCCAGGAAGCCTGCCCTGTCGCAGCCTAGGTCCCCTCTGCACGTCTCAGCAGTGCTCAGGCCCTCTGGTTAGGTGGCATATGATCATTTGCTGTGCTGTCACTAGTGCAGGCCACTGCTTCATCTGACCTCACACGCAAGGCCTCTAGCTTCTTGAGCATAAAAAGGAAGCTGTGAAGTCAGGAAGCTTCTGTGTTAGCTGCTGGGTCCACCTCTGGCATGATCTGCTTCAGTAAACTCTCCCACGAGTACATCTGGTTGGCAGACCTAAACCACCTCCTGAGCCTGGCTGCAAGGGAGTCTGGGGATTGTAGTCCTTCTCTTTCCAACCTGTGCACTCTCTGTTTAGCTCTAGGCAGACAAATGCCCATTCAATCCCCAGAATCTATATTATCACAAAAAGAAGACAGGGCCTATCAGCATTTGCCTCCATTAGTGCAAAGTTCTCCAGCTTAAAAAGTGATATGGAAGGGCTGGGGCTGGGACATTGCAGAATATGGCTCAGACACTAAAAGACTTTGTGTAAATCACCTAAGCCTTCAGCTTCAGGTGAACTTGGTTCTGGAAGAAGCAGAAACTCAATCTCCTAGAAGCCCTTCCTTTACACTTACTCAATGGACTAAACTTTTGGAAGAACTTAGCAGGTATTTTGGCTGTGATAGTCTAGGTGATGCTGGGTGGTAAATAGCCCATGACTGTCAGCGGCTTAAAATGAAAATGACTAGAGTTCACACTTGGCTTGTGCCACCTGTCCAGTGCAGACTGGTGAGGGACTTCAGAGTGACCCGGGGACTGGGGCTAAGGCGCCCACGTGCATTCCTGGCCAGGCAAGAGAAGCAGAATGTGGCAAGCCGCATGCTTGTTTCTGCCAGGAGGGGCCATGTCGCCGGCCACCATATCTCGCGAGCCAAAGCAAGTCACGCAGCTCACCTTTTTTTTTTTTTTTTTTTTAACTTTTTTACTGGAGTATAATTGCTTTAAAATGGTGTGTTACTTTCTGCTTTATAACAAAGTGAATCAGCTATGCATATACATATATCCCCATGTCTCCTCCCCCTTGCGTCTCCCTCCCACCCTCCCTATCCCACCCCTCTAGGTGGTCACAGAGCACCGAGCTGATCTCCCTGTGCTATGCGGCCGCTTCCCACTAGGTATCTATTTTACGTTTGGTAGTGTGTATATGTCCATGCCACTCTCTCACTTCGTCCCAGCTTACCCTTCCCCCTCCCCGTGTTCTCAAGTCCATTCTCTACATCTGCATCTTTATTCCTATCCTGCCCCTAGGTTCTTCAGAACCATTTTTTTTTTTTTAGGTTCC
>NW_021145951.1:0-33370 GCF_002837175.3 Physeter macrocephalus | reverse complement strand
GTTTGTTTTTTTGATATTGAGCTGCATGAGCTGCTTGTAAATTTTGGAGATTAATCCTTTGTCAGTTGCTTCATTTGCAAATATTTTCTCTCATTCTAAGGGTTGTCTTTTCGTCTTATTTATGTTTTCCTTAACTTTAAAGGAGTAGAAAGTTCGGTCCTCCCTGTGCCAGAAGGACCTGAGAACCACACTGTGGGAACAGCACTACTTACCTCCAGGGGGAGGTCGCGCGGAGAGCCGTGTCCCTTACAACCTCCATTTCCCTCATGGCTCCAGCTGGGATAACTTACGATCCCTGTTGGCATTTTTCTTTTTCTCCAAGCACTGAAAATTTCAACTTGAAAGATACTGATAAAATTTTTACTTGAAATGGCCTGTGAAAAAACAGCACACTCCCCAGGGACAAAATTCTCATCATGCTTTTCCTCAAATACATCAGCAGTTCCGAGTCTGTCATGATTTTGTGGGCTGGGAATGCTGTGTGTTTACTTGTGTATAAAAATCCCGCCTTCCTTGGATTAGAGCAGAGAGATGATGAACACAAGAGGCAGACTCCAGAATGTTTCGGGTTCAGCTCAAGTGCCCCACCCTTGCCCCAGGCTTTCTCTGACCACCTTCTCTCCAGTTGGAAGCCATTTCTGACTCTCATGAGCCTCCGCTTTTCCTGCACTCCCCCATCCCAGGACCTGTCCTGGTCCCTTATTGTATTATCGATGTTTGTATAAGTGTCTCACTTCCCCAATTAGGCTGTGAGCTCTTTGAGAGCTGGAACCTGATTGGCTCCATCTAGGACTTTCCCCCTGCACAAGTGGCATTTATTAAGTATTTTTGAATGGCTCAATGGATGTACGAATCTCATCTTAGGGCCTTTTCTGCAGGAGATTCTCAGTGTCTTCTGAATGAAACAATGACTGGGTGGATAAACGGATGGATGGACAAATTAAAGAATAAAAGACTGAATATGTATAGAGGCTAGTTAACATCTCATAGGGGAAATAAGCCTATTCCCCCCACATGGCTGTGCTAATTCTGACCAGCTGACACATAAATGTAGATTCTTGGAACAGAAGGGACAAATGGGAGTGCGGTGACTCAGGGTAACCTCTTCCCACCCTGCAAACGGAGGCCAGGCCCTGCTGTGGCAGCAGCGTCCCCTGTACATGACTGGGCTTTGGTCATGACTTAGTCCTCAGGTGCCAGGGGCAGGCTTTCTGGACACAGGGGCATAGGGCATGGCTCTTCCTGTCTGAGCATTTCTGTGGCCCAGGCTGAGTTTGGGCGAAGGAGCGACAGGCCAGCGGAGCCTCTAGGGATTCTTGCCGGCGAGACTGCTGTGACGTGGCTCTGCTGTCCACGTTAAGTGTTTTCGAGGCTGAGGCAGGGGATCTCTGCAGGCCCCCAGAGCCCACAAGAGGTCAGTAGGTCGAGGCAGCAGGGGCAGACGGACAGCCCCAGAGAAAGCGTTCCTCATCTGTCCCCTCACCCGTGGGAAGGAGCCTCACGCACCATTTCCTCTTTCTCAGGAGATGCCAACATGAATTCCCATGCCTCCCAGATCTCTCCGGGGTGGAGTCTTGAGGAAGGGAGGGGAGACAGGCAAGGAGAGGAAGGGCCGGAAGGTGGCACATGTGTCCAACAGGCGGTGGGGTGAGGGGACAGACACCCCCTTTTATCTAAAATAAAGACAGAAACCTCCCCTCCCTCTGCTGTCTCCTTTCCCATTTCTCCTTCGGCTCAAGTAAAGGCATAGAGGTGAGAAATGGTCCCTTTGCTGGGCTTGGCACTTGAGTTAGAGGAGGTTAGACCTCTCTGCCTTGGTCTTCCTTTGGTCTTCATTTCATGAGAAAGAGAAATGTACAGATGCAGAAGGAAGCCCAGGAGTTGGGGACCATCTTCCCTCCAGAGTGTCAGTGTGGTTCCACCGGGGCAACGGGCCTGGAGAGGCACCAGGCCAGTGGGATGCTACTTGTGGATGCTGGCTATGGGCGGCCCCAATGCTCTGCCAAAGATGCCCGAGTAAGAGTCCAGCTCCTCTCCTCAGCCTCCCACGGAATGATGCCCTGTGGCCAAGCAGGTACCAAAGGATAAATGTGCTATATTAACATGAACACTAAGGACAAACGCACTGCAGTAGTAAGCACATCGTAGATACACAGAATATTCTCTATACAGTCTGAACATAGATACAAAATAAGTTATACTTGTTTTTGTTTTCCATCACAGTAGGAGCATAGCATACAAAGTGACTGAGTCGGTGGCCGCAAAGCAAGCCAAGGGGGACACCATGAGGGAGACCGTAGGGCACCGAGAACGGTGGGGATTTGCCAAGGACACCGCAGACTCCTGGGGGGTCCTGCAGGGAACGCAACCTTAGACCTCTCAAACTGGCCTTCAGAGAATCAGCAGGAGGTCCCACCTGATAAGAGTTGGTGGCTGCATTTGAGCTGGGGTGATGCAGGCTACTGGGTGGGAAGCAGAGCAGAGACAGAGGCGAGCAGCACCCAGCAGGCCAGCCCACTCTCCCGCTGGTGCTGTGGGGCTTCTGTGCTGTGACGGACGGCCAGACTGATGGCCCACCAGATGCCGGCCGGCCCTTCTCCCTCGCCAGCCTGCTCTGGGAGGCCATGAGGGGGGCTGTGTGCACAGCTTATTTGCCACGGTTTGTCCTCAGCCAGAAACGCTGGGATCCTGCACATCATCACAGCAGAGGGCAGAGTCTGTGGCCCTGGCTCTATCACATGGGAGTTCTGTGACCCGGGGAGGGTCACCTGAACTCCTGAGTCTCAGGCTCCGCTCTGCACATTGGAGGGACTAACACATGCTTCCTCGGAGCGTGGTGAGGACCACATGGGATAATGTCTATGAAGTGCCCAACACAGCTCCTGGCACTCAGAAGAGGCTGGATAAATGCGAGTCGAGTACAAGCATCCAAACGTAGAGGCCAGGTGGGAAAAAATATGAATCTCACAAAATCTGGGGAAGCAAAACCACCTTGACTGGCTAGGAGAGCAGAGGATGACAGAACAGTTTCTTTGCTTTCTTTCCTGCCAAGTTTTTCCCTTCTCTCTCTGGTTCTGGGATTCTTTGAAGTGAAGTGCAAGCAGGTTTCAAAGCCAGGTCTGCCAGGGCAGTCAGAGCCTAAGCCTGGGAAAGAACAGGGCTCCGGGGCCACGTCTCTTCAAGTCTGGGGCTTGGTTCGCTGAGGACGCTCCCCTCCTCCCCGCCCCTCCCATCTCCTGGCCCCAGGGCAGACTTCATATTAGGAAGCCAAAGAGGGGGGAGAAAGCACAGAAAAAAAGTGGATTGTCTATTAAGTGAAAAGCCTTTTCCATCTGCTGTGAGTCTGGGGAATCTGGAGGTAGGTGGGCCATCTGTGGGTGAGTGAACTGCCTCCTCTGTGGGAGAAGGCGGGTCTCTGGGCAGTGGAATAGGGGAGGGAAAGAGGGATGGAGACCTAGGCTTGACACCTGGGACCCTGGGAGTGCTCCTGTGCTTCAGCCAATGCTGAGAGCTTGGAGATGTGTCTACGCAAAGATCCACCTGGAAACCTAGGGATCACTGTCCCCTCTTATCCGCAATGCTGTTCTCAACATCTGTGTGTGTGTGTGTGTGTCTGTGTGTCTGTGTGTCTGTGTGTCTGTGTGTCTGTCTGTCTGTTATGTGATCGCCTCGCCCATCTCCTCTAACACCTGCCTGCTCTGGACCTCCCCGCCTCCCATCACTCGGTGGCTTTCCTCTTGGATGGGGGTATGAGGTGGGCAGGCAGCTCACTGGGCAGCTCATGCCCCTCCAGCTTGACCTTGATGAGGTGGTTGGCCAGTGCAAACTCCTCGTCATCCAACATGCCATCCTTGTCGATGTCGGCCAGCTTCCAGATCTTGCCCAGCACGCTGTTGGGCAGCTTGGAGCGCACCATCTCCTTCTTGGCATTGGCGCCCGTGATCTTGCCATCCACCGGTGACAGGGTGTAGAAGATCTCATCGTACATGGGTTTGTCCCTGGCCACCACCCACTCAGCATCATCGATGCCCTCCCCAGCCCCCTCCCCATAGCCGTGCCCGAAGGGGCCATGCAGGGTGCCCTCAAATGCTCCGCCCTTCACTATCTGGGCGGGCCACTGTGTCTCCTCCTGGCGTACCAGCACCATGAGCTGGGCAATGTCATGGGCCAGCATGTCGTCCACCACCTCCAGCAGCTTGCTTTTCAGTGGCTGGAATTTGCTGAAGTCCTGGGCCTGCAGCTGGTCCTGCAGAAAGAGAGAGAAAAAAGAAGGTGAGGACAGAAGACAATGGAAGGAGATCCACAAAAGATATGAGAGGAGGAGAAAAAAGGCAACGTTGGCTCTTGGTGGATTTTTCAAGAGAGAAAATAGTTGCAGGGGTTGGAGAAGAAAGGGAAATTTAACAATTACTGGTTTGATCCATTTGGATTTCCTTTAGCCTTCTAGAAAGCAAATACAGTCAGCTCCCTGTATCCGAGGGTTCTGCATCTGTGGATACAGAGGGCCAACTGTACCTCACCATTTTATATAATGAACTTGAGCATCCATGGATTCTGGTATCTGTGGAGGGTCCTGGAACCAATCCCCTGTGGATACCGATGGATGACTATAATTAAATTTCTCTTTAAGTTAGTTTTGGCTATTGAACAGTGAGTGAGTGGTTCTTGAATGCTGTACCCCTCTGAGACTGAGTCACGCGGGTGTCTACCTCAATAAGGGTGATACTCGAAAACACTGGCAGTGCTTTCACTACATTAATTATCTCATTTACTCCCCGGTGACCTTCTGAAAGTGGGAAATCACATGCTGTCCCTATATAGGGAAGGAAAAATGGAGGCATAGGCAACTAAAAACAAATCATAGTAGAAGCCAAAGGTCATTCCTAAGCCAGTAGTTCTTAATCAGGATGCTCTCGGGATTATCTGGAGAGAGTTTTCAACTATTGGCTTCTCCCTGAGGGTTCTGACTCAGTAGGCACGGGCAACAGCTCCCCTCCTTGACTTCTCATGACCCCCACAGCACACAGTAAAAGAAATATGTTCCGCTTTGCATGTCTTTGCCATTTTGAAAGGTCCTGAGTCTCAAGCATCCAGCTTCTCCTTGGCCTCTATAACGATAAGATAAGAGCTTCCCGCTCCCACCCTGGCTCTGGCCACAGCAATCTCAGGACACTGGGGAGAGGCCAATGCACAGGGGACAGTCTCAGAACAAGCACACTGAGTTCACTGCAGAAAAATTCAGAAAACACCCACGGCTACATTTCAAGACCAAGTGTGAGCCTGGGCATTGTCACCTCCCTTCTAGGGCAGGGCTGGACCAGGGAGGCTGGGGGGGCTGGTGCGGGGAAGGGTGGAGCAGACAAGCCTTTTCTCCTGCCCTCAGCACAACCTGCTAAGGTCCCTGTCTCTCCCAGCCTGTCCACATCTAAGCGTGTTTGGTGGGCTCCCAACTAGGGGGTCCCAGTATCTTCCAGAGGACGTGAGGGATGCTCCACTCGGCCCACACATATGCCCCCACCGGACAGCTATTTACATACTAATCCAGCATCCCTAACAAAACCTGACATCAGACAGGCAAACGAGTGAGAAGGTGAAACCATTTATGTTGCAAAAGAATTCCTCACGTTAAAAAGTCATATGGTCCCTTTCAAATGTCATCTTCCCCAAATGTTTGCTTACAGATCATTAAATTCTTAATACAAAGAGAAACTGAAAGTTGAAACAATTCTGAAATTAGTGGCTGGCTCCCGGTAGGTGGTTATAGGAATGAATGGATACGTGAACAAATGCATACCTTGGATGTCTATTCTTTCTTTCTTTTTATTTTACTAGATAGGAAATTAAAAATGCATATTTGGGATTATACTGATATTCTGAAATCCTAAAAGCAACAAGAGCAAAAATAATATTACTACTACATCTGCTGCTATTTTTTTCCTAATTCCCTAATTCTTAAAAACTTTTTATTTTTTTATTTTATTTTTTAATAAATTTATTTATTTTATTGTTTATTTTTGGCTGCTTTGGGTCTTCGTCGCTGCGTGTGGGCTTCCTCTATTTGCAGGGAGCGGGGGCTACTCTTCGTTGCGGTGGGCACGCTTCTCATTGCGGTGGCTTCTCTTGTTGCGGAGCACGGGCTCTAGGCGCACGGGCTTCAGTAGTTGTGGCACGCGGGCTCAGTAGTTGTGGCTCGTGGGCTCTAGAGCGCAGGCTCAGTAGCTGTGGTGCACGGGCTTAGTTGCTCCGCGGCATGTGGGATCTTCCCAGACCAGGGCTCGAACCCGTGTCCCCTGCATTGGCAGGCGGATTCTTAACCACTGCGCTACCAGGGAAGCCCTTCATTTTAAAATAATTACATGAGAATTAATCATGAGACGCTGTAAAAATTGTGCAGAGAGCTAGGTTCCTTGTGCTCATCACCCAGCTTCCTCTACAGTGACATCTCACCTAACTTGCTACTGCATTTTAAGAGCATAGTTGGTGCCAGGCCATGCTAAGTGCCTTGCAAATATTATCTGATATATGCCCACAATATCCATATAAGGTGGTGCTTTTGTAGCCTCAATATGTAGATGAAAAGACAGAGGGTCAGAGAGGATCCAGTTAGTATGGTGTGGTAGTTTTTTGCTTAGACCTTGGACACTCCTGGGGTTTCTACTTGCAGGCTGTGTAAACACTACTAAAACCGTAGGCAGGTTAATTACCTTTGTAAACCTCAGTTTGCTCATCTGTAAAAGGAGGATGAAATGCCTCCCTCAGAGGACTTTTCACACATAAGAAACTACGTGTGACTGACCCTGGCCCAAGAGAGGGGCCCATGGTATGCTCCAAGGATGGTGAGCTCCTGTGCAGATTTCTGCTTCTCTGTGGCTTATGTCCCAAATCGCTCCCAAGGAGGAGCTCAGTGGTAAACTTAAGCAATGAAGAAGGGCCAGGAGAATGTCAGGTGACTTGTCCTGTTTCACGTGACGTGGTGGGGATTCCAAACTTGTGGTGGCCAGGACTGGGGAAGGTCATGAACTTGAGGTATCGGAGCCCCGAACATCCTCTAACACTGCTGCCCACTGGGAGCACTGGGGCTGCATGTTTCTCCCTGGGCCCAGATACGGCCCCTGTTGGGCCCGTGTCAGCCCAGCAGGAAGGGCAGACCCAGGGCCATCTGCCGGCCTGCCTACCGATTCTGGGTTGAGTTTCCACCCGGGGAATCCAAGGGTGGCCTCCAGCAAGCTCAGGCTGCTTAGCCGGCTTGTTCCTTTCCTGGAGCCCCAGACCCTGGTTACCTGCATCCGCTTCAGGTTGGGAAAGTCCCCAGGTGAGATCTGGTGCTCCCGCTCGATCTGGCCATAAACCTCGGCCAGGTTGTTCACCAGCTCCTTCTTCTTGCTGTCCTTCCCGAACACCGAGGGCATCTCCTTCTTCAGAGAGCTGATAATGTAGGCATGGACCTGAGTAACAGGGGCAGAGAGAAACCTTCAGATCGAGACCTCAGTTCTTTCCTTCCCTCTAGGGCGGCTATCACCCCATCTCTTCCCATAAAGCCCCCCCACCCCAGGTAGCCTCACCTTGGCCAGCCTGGCCCTCTTGATGAGGTCGTTCAGCTTGCGCAGGGCAGCGTTTCGCGGCAGACTCTGGATGTCTCTGAACAGGTCCTGCTCCTCGGCCTCAAAGAGCTTCCGGTTGTCTGGGATGAGAAGGGGGTGGGACCAGAAGGAGCCGATGTAGACCCGGATCACCTCCGGGGTGTTCACGATCTTCCCCAGGGACCACATGAGGGCCCCGTACACCCGCATCAGCTGCTGCGTCTCAATCTGGTCCGCCTTGTTCAGCACCACCCGCATCTTGTCCTCGTGGTTCTTGAGGGCCTTGATGACTTCTGAGAACTCATCAGAGATGTCCAGCTTGTGGGCGTCGAAGAGCAGGATGATGCGATCGACCCGCTCGGCGAACCACTCGAGGACTGCCGCGAAGTCGTACCCTGCGACACAGCAGAGTCAGGGGGCGGGGCCTTTGGGGCGGAGGGTAGGGTTTTGCGGGGAGGCAGCCGGTGCAGTAGAAGTAACATGGTCTCGGGAGGCAGATCTGGGTTCAAATGTGGCTCCTCCACGTTTTCACAATTTGGCCTTCAGCCAGTTACCAAATGTCTCTGAGTCAGTGTTTTTCCATCTATAAATGGGCATACTAATAGTATCTAGTTAATAGAATTTTAAGGACTAAAGATGCTCAGAGCCCAGCACCTAGCAGCTGCTCAGTAGATGCTAGTTATTATCATTAACATCATTATCCCCATAAAACACAGCCACCATCCAGCTCCCCTATCCTTGCTTACGGTATTTAGGAGCCAGGGGCCCTGCTGGAAAAGAAACTCTGGACATATATTTTGAATAAAGACCCAGAAATTCTTAACAAGGTCCCATGGTTCAGACCATGCCCATCACTGGTCTGGAAGAAATCCGAGGCTCTTGACACACAACTTCTTCTCATGCCTGCTCATAAGCTCGCTTCATTCCTTATTCATCAGCTGCAGCCCCCAAATTCCCAACGCTTAAAACCACAAGGGGTTTCTTCCTTAGCATGGGACAGACCTCTGGCTGCCACACGTTGGTTGTCTGGCACTGAGCTGCTTCAGGTCAGGCTGGTTCCAGGAACCCCACAGCACCTGCTCTGCTCAACCCCAAGTAGCACTGGATCTGGGAGGGCCTGGAGGGGGAGGTCATGCCAAGATTCTGTACATTCAGCCTCATATTCACTGACCCTTAACAGCTGGAAGCAGCTTCACCTCTCTGTGCCTCAGTCTCCTCTTCCAGGAAATAGAGGACAAAATGGGGAAGTGAGGCTCAGAGAGGGAAAGTGACTTGCTCGAGGGCACACAGCCCAGGAACAGCAGCACTGGGATGAGGGTGGAGGTGTTAGGCCTACTGCCGCTCCCCAGTGCCACACCTCTGGCAGGGAGGTAGGAGCCCTTCCTTAGGCTCTGGTGGGATCAACGACCCCGGTTCCCAACATCACAGGCTTTCAGGGGCATAGACCCTGGGGCCCCAAAGCTCATTGCCACCACTGAGTGGGAGACCCAGCCATCCAGGAAAAAGCCAGCAGTTCCTGCCCTGCCTCACAGAGGAAGATTAGAGACCAGGGCAGGTCATTAGGCAGCTGCTTTGCAACTGAGTCAGATGCAAGCAGCTCTGCTCGCCTGGAACATCGGTCCTCAACTTGGGCGCGCAGCAGAATCCCCCAGAGGGCCTGTTAAAACCCAGATGGCTGGGCCTACCTCAGAGCTTCTGATTGAGTTCACATCATGACCTCATTTCCCCTTCGCACCACCCTCTGAGGCAGGCACAGTCCCACTTTCCAGAGGAGAAACCTGAGGTTCAGAGATGAGGGGAGAGCCAAATCTCCGGCATGTTGGGGGGTCAGGATTGGACCCCGCCACGGGGCCCTGGGCGCCCTGCACAGGCCGTGCTGGCAGCGGTCCTGCACCTGCACCCCTACCCGCCCCACCTCCCGCTCCCCTCCCGTCTCCTCCCTGCGCAGCACGGCGGGCCAGCAGCCCCCCAGAGCCCAGGAGGCCCCTGCACTCCTGCTCCCGGCGGGCCAGCAGCCTGCCCCGGCTCCCTCGCCTGCCTCCTCCCTTCCCAGGGCTGGCTCCAGGCTATTTTTAGTCTCCCTCGGCACAGCCAGGTGGAGGGCAGCTCTCACCTTCTGAAGGCAGTCCCTCAGAGCCGTGGGCAGGAGGCCGGGCAGAGGGCCCAGAAAATCAGGGCAAACTGACTTCCGGACCCCATCCACCCCAACCCGGAAAACAGGTCACGGCCCGGCTGCTTTGGTGCCGGGAACCTGCAGGCTTGCCCTCAGCTGTAGCTGGGGAGGGCAGGGGGCTCCGAGGCCTCTGGCCTTCTGCTGAGACCTGTTCCCAAATCTAGCCTGACAAGGTTTTGGCCGTGGTGGTGCAGGCCACGGGGAGGGCAGCTGTGAAGAGCGTGCTGTGCCCTCCCTCCCTCCCGTACAGCAGATTTCAGCCCTCACTGCTCAGCACACCGGCTCACAGGCAGCTGGTGGCAGCAGCTCACAGCCGGCTGTGCAGCCACAGCAGCTAGCCCTGGGCACTTAATGACAGGGCTCAAAGCAAGTGGGTGAGATGCACCCGGCACCAAGCAGAGGGAGGGCCAGGACCAGAACACAGGTCTTCCTGCCCTAAGCCCAGCACTCCAGCCAGCCCTCCACGGGCTGGGGAAAGCGAAGGGGCCAGAGAAGCTGCAGACAAGAGGCTTCTGGCCCCTGGGTTCTCACCAACCCCAGATGGCAGCAGCCATGCAAGAGGAGCCTCAGCTGCAAAAGCCTGGACGGGGGTGGGGCAGATCCCAGCAAGCTGACCAGCCCCCGCTTGGGGTGGGGCAGGAGAGTGACAGCAGCAGGTCAGTGCTGCCGGAATAGGCCGGCCCATGTCCGTTCCTGTCCTCACGGCTGGGTCAGGTGCCGCTCAGGCAGGCCCTTGCCTCTCTGCTCACCCAGGGATTTATCCTCCCCACACCGCACAGGGAGCTGGGCGGGGCAGGGGCTGCTCATCCTTCTCTGCTTCCTCTGCGCCCAGCACGGTGCCCCCCACACAGCAGGTGCTCTTATCAGCATTTGCTGAACAGACCTGAAATGTGAGCCCTGTTCTGCCTTTTACATCCCAGGGACAGTGAACAAGTCATCTCTGGGCCTCAGTTTTCTGGTCTCTGAATTGGAACCCACCAGACCCTGCCAGAGGGTGGCTGTGAGGATCCAATCAAAGAAGAGGATGCAGGTGAGACTGCTTGCCTGTGACCCTGGCTGTTCCTATGGCTCTGCCCCTTTATAAAGAGCTCCTTCCAGGCACCAGTTTCCATGACTTGGGTGTGCTCTGAAGGGGTCACCCAAGGAGCACTGGCCCGGGCAAGCCCACCTCTAGTTTCTGCTCAGCTATTAATTTGCTGTGTGTCCTTGGGCAAGTAGCCTCCCTTCTCTGGTCCTTGGTCTCTTTGCCTGTTAATCCAAAGAGTTGGACTGGAAGATCTCTGAGTTTCCTTTCTCAGTTCACAATTCCCTGCTTCTAAGACTGAAGGTATGAGGGTGGGGAGTACAGCAGGATGGATGGAGATTAGAAACAAGGAAGCTCTTGCAGGACAAGGGGAAGGAAGGCTGGGGACTGCTGTCTTTAATGCCCTGGGCTGCCTATGTGAAGCCTGCTCCTGCCTGAGAACAGGCAGATGGCTTCTGCAAACCCTTTCTAGGATCTCAGAAGCACAGAGGCCTCCTGTTCATCCTCCCACTTTTGCAAATTGTGTATGCTCTGGCAAGGCTGGCTATCCAATTACCAACTGGGTAATGCTGGAAGCTTTCTCCCCAGGTGTGGCTGTGAGGCAATAGAATCAAGCAATGACTCTGTGGGCTTCCTCTGAAGCTCAGCTTCCCTGATCCTGGCTATTCAGAGCCTAGCAGGCTCCAGGCTGGGTATTTAATTATTTCTGTAGACTGGGCTTATGCGTATCCAAGAATGGGAGCATCTGAAAGGCACAGACGGGACCTATTAAGGAAAAGGGAACGGGTCGGCTCTCCCATTTATTCTCTGTGTGGCCTTAGGCAAGTCTGAACCTCAGTTTTTTCAGCTGAAAAAATGGGAATAAAAACGACTGACTGATGAGGGGTCAATGGTAGAACCATGGCAACAAGATAGCGGAGGGAGGGCCCAGACTCAGTCTGGAGTCTCTGCCCTGACGTCTAGGGTGATAGGCCCCCTTTCCCTCGCTGGTCCCGGGAACGGCTCTGAGCCCCAAAATAGGAGCTCTTGAGCACCTGCAGCAGCCCAAGGGCTCATAAGATATGGGCTAGTGGGTGGTGGGAGATTCAGGCTCCAGGAGACTGATGGCGAAGCTGGCTGTCCTGGAATTGCGGGTAGCAAGTCTGCCGCCTCTGGAAGGTCTGGTGTGCAGGCACCTGGAGCAGAGACTGGGCAGCCTGCAGGGAGCTGGGGCTCTCCCCACTGACCCCAGGCTCCAGTGGAATGGAAGGAAAGCATTTCTAAGTAATGCCAGGCAAAAGGATATCAATGAGACAAACACAATAAGTGCGGCAACTCCTTAGTCATCAACCAGCTTCCTTCACAGCCTGAAAGGCAGTGCAGGGGCTTCCCTGGTGGCGCAGTGGTTAAGAATCCACCTGCCAATGCAGGGGACATGGGTTCGAGCCCTGGTCTGGGAAGATCCCACATGCCGTGGAGCAACTAAGCCCACGCGCCACAACTACTGAGCCTGTGCTCTAGAGCCCGCAAGCCACAACTACCGAGCCCGCATGCCACAACTACTGCAGCCTGTGCACCTAGAGCCCGTGCTCTGCAACAAGAGAACCCAGCGCACTGCAACGAAGAGTAGCCCTGCTCGCTGCAACTAGAGGAAGCTCGCACGCAGCAACGAAGACCCAACACAGCCAAAAAAAAAAAAAAAGCTTATTAAAAGCAAAGAAAGGCAGTGCAAGGGTGCTGACAAGGCAGCACATTTCTTTGTATTCTCAACCACAAGATCTCATTTGTTCCTCACAACGCTCCATGTGCCAGGAGGTAAACAGGCACGCACAGGGAAGGGAGAGGGAACAGAGAGGTTAAGGGGCTCACCCAAGCTCACACAGCCAGGTGGTGGCAAACTTGGGCCTAGGACCCAGATCCTTACTTCCATCTGCATTCCCTTCTCGGCTCAGAGCCCTGCAAGGCTGTAGCTCAGGGGGCTGAGCCCTCCAACCAGGCACTTACTTGTGGTGGTTACTTAAAAGGTCCCATCCTGCCCCCCAAAAGCTTTCAAGATATAAAGACATTTTAGCGAAAGAGAAGTTAGAAGGCATCAATTTGCAAAATGTGGGAAGAGTTCAGACGACAAAGGCCACACTACTTGCCTCCCCGAAGTAACCTTGAAAAGCAGTCCAACAGACTCATCCCAGGTCTCCCAGCTGGCCACAGGTTGTCAGTGCACCCTTTTAAAGGGAGTCGGGACTCTGATGCTCTGTCCCCGCGTGTGATGCCCCCAGAGCCGTGTGTGTATAGCGTGCGGTCTGGGGCCCCAGAGGCCCCTAAGTGAGGATGCCAGGGATGGGAGGCTGTGAGGATCACCCAGACCCTCCGGGGTCCCCCAGGGGAAAGTTGTACATGAGAGTTTGCCCTCATTCCTCTTCTTTGAGTTCTTCCTGGCAGGCAGGCCATGATAACGTGCTGAAAAGCCAGCGGACGGGGAGGCAGGAGACCAGAATTCCCGTCCCAGTTTTGTGACCTGGGCAAGTTTTTTCCTGCTCCGGCCCTCCTGAGTTCACCTGTACGGGAGGGGGGTCCGCTGGGAGTGATGTGCGCAGCGCGCCATGCGGTTGCTTTTCTAGGGTGGGGCCTGCGGGGATTTCTAGCTGAGAAACAGACAGGAAATGTGGTTCCCAAGTGGGAGGATACTCAGGCTTCCGGAGCCCTCCCACCTCGGCTGCATCCTTGCTTCTTCCCAGCAGTGGGTCCTGGGCTGCATCCTGTCATTTCCAGGAACTGCCTCCCTGGCCCTCTCCCGCCCACCCCAATGCATCTACATCCAGAGACAAGCGTGGGCCTGGGGCTCCCCGGGCTCAGGCTCCCGGCTGTCCCTTGCTTCTGCTGTGCCCCCAGGACACACACAGCCCCCCAGGTCCGGGCAGAGGGGCCACACTTTGTCCAGCTGGGGCCTGGGGCCTGAGTGCTCCTTCCCGTGAAGACTGAGGCCCGGGAGCCCCTTGGGAGCAGCTGGCTTTCCAGAATGTGGCACATCAGGCCTCGGCCCAGAGGTGGCTCCGTGTGGATTTGATAACGATGCCCTGGCATCAGGCTCAGTGAGCGGGACGTGGGCTGGATTTCAGGCTTAATACACCCCTCAGTCGGGTGCCCTCCTGCGGGGCTGTCCATGGACTATCCACGGGGCCCTGCCTGGCCCTGGGCTGGAGGAAAGCAAGAAGCACCAAATCTGTGCTGAGGCCAAACCCAGAGTTCAGAGAGCCCCGGGCGAGAAGCCACGCGAAGTGCGTTTGGTTCTGTGCACACACTTGCGTGCATGTGTGGGGAGCGGGGTGTGGAGGGAGGTGTGATGTGTGTAGATGGGGGGTGCATATGTATAAACTGAACTACTGAGTTCTACGGCTGATTGTGAAAGATGAGGAGGGAGGTCTTCATACTGGAAACTTTTCTCATTTGGGGTGCCCCTGATATCTGAGGGTGTCTGATCCCTGCCCCCCACCCAACTTTCCTGGTCTCTGTGGAGTGCTGGGGTCAGCACTGCCCCAGGCTGACGATGCAGGACTGGCGGCCCAGCTCTCAGCTCTTGTTTTTATCACAGGCTACTTTTGCCAGCAACTGCATTTATAGTCTAGAATCAGGAGGGCAGAGAACAAACTGGTCTGCATAGATACACACAGGGCTATCACTTCTCCCAGAGGTGGGGTGAGACCTGGTGGTAGTCGGTATGGGGTGGGAGGCAATAGGAAGGGTGGGCAAGAAGAACAAGCCCCCAGTTTGCTGTAGAGCAGCCACTGAGGTCCAAAGATAAAGTCAGGAGAAAAGGTAGAGGGATAGGAAAAGAATGGAATGGAACAGAAGCTGAGGAAGGCAGGACTCCCTAGGAGCAGGGCTGCCACATACAGCTGCACAGGCTGTGCACTGCACAACTGCAAGGAAGGCCATTCATGTAGATTACCCTGGGGTTGTTTAACAGGGTGACCCTGGATGGCAGATAAAGAGGAAAGAAGGGAGCTCACTGTGATCCAGACCCAGAGCTGATGTCTGGGTTTCCATTACCATCTGTGGACCTCAAGAGGTCATGTGATGGGTATCATTACCCCTTGTTATGCACGGGGACATTAAGGCTCAGGGGAAAAATGTGACCTCTGGAGACCCACAGGTTCTAAAACCCAATGCTCTAAACTCCCAGTCCAGTGCCCTTGGAATCCCTGAAGGCTGGAATCCTCTCTGGACCCACCTGTCAGGCTGCACTAGCCTTGTGTAGCCACCCAACCCCTGTGTAGTTCAGGTGGAGAATTTTGGCTGCTCTCCAAGCCTTCCTCGAGGAGATACAGGCTGTCTGTGTGAAACAGTAAATCCCCTTTAGGCCTAAGCTCAGGATGAACTTGGAGGAAGACTTACGGCATGAGGGTAGAGACTGGTCAGGAGAGAGGGAGTATCTAGGGAAACAAATAGAAACAAGACAGAGAGCCACCCACGCTGCACCCTACCCCCCGACCACGGGGCCCTGAACAGGGTGCCAGGGTGCTTACAAAGGGCAGGTAGGCCAGAAGGAGATGCTCCTCCCCACAGGGCCGTGGGTTCTATGCCCCCCCTCGCCCTTGCACCACCATACATGCACCTCACCCCAGGCCCATGCAGGAGGAAGGCAGACAGTCATCTAGTCAGTTCAGGGCAGAGTCCTGGCTGCTGCTCAGAGAGTTCTTGCCAGTCCAAAGCCTTCCCTTCCCGGAAGCTGCCCTCTGAGTGCCGATCTGGCTCCTGCCCAGCTCCCAGCTCCCAGCTCCCAGCCCCTAGCTCCAGGACTGGGGTGGCTGTGGCTTTACCAGCTTTTCTTCCCAGCAGTACAGCATGCGGCACAGAAAGGTTTGGGGGCTACCTGGGGCACACAGCATGGTGTGGCAGGAGAGGCTGGGGGAGGGGAGCTGGGAACTGTAGTTTCAAGATTTTTACAGTATCCATCTAGTATTTTAGAGCTAGGGAAAAACCAGTGATGATGATCTATAGCACCTCATGTTTACTGGGGACTTGCTATGTGCCAGGTAGGAGGCTTTTTACCTGTATTATTTCTTTTAATCCTCAAACAACCCTAGAAGGTAGATAGAATTATGTCCCCTACTCTACAGATGAGCCAGCTGAAGGAAAGAAAGCCGCCAGGTCACCCTGCCAGGAAGCGTTTAGCGGCAGGCTCAGGACGCTGGCGGTCTGGCTCCTGAGTTCCATCTCCTGACCCGCATGCCGGCAACCTCCCTCGGCGAACAATTACCCACATCTGTCTGGAATGAGCAGTTTTCAAGGGCTTTCACGTACCCAGCTCCCGACTCTCACGCCCCAGAGCACACTGTCATCCTCACGCTGTTGGCTGGAGTCCTCTGCAGGCACTTGTCTCCCCTGCAGAGCTGCAAGCTCCTGGGGCAGGGACAGCAGGAACTTCAGAAGCAAGCCAGGGTCTGGCCCATGAAGAAACCCAATGAGGTGCATAATGCAGACACTGATGTCTCCATTTCACAGATGAGAAGACCGAGGCCAGCTGTCTCCTGAGCTGCAGTGGACCCAAACCCATCTGCGGACCCTTGCCTAGGATGACCCCACACAGCACACGAGGCAGCAGTGGCTCATCAAGAGACAGCAAGGCCCCAGGAGCCTCTCTCCTGGTATGGAAGCCAGAGAACGTACCAGAAAGAACACAGCACAGAGCCAGAGCCAACCCTACCAGCTGCCTCACTTACCTCGGCTGATCCTCTGCTTCTCCCCGGAGAGGATGCCTGGCGTGTCGATGACACTGATGCTCTCCAGCACGGGGTTGGGCAGCTGAGCGCACACGAACCTGCAGGGGTGGGAGGAGACCCGTGCTGAGCCGCCGTCCCGTCCTTGCCTCTCAGGCACCCTCGTTTCAGCCCCATGCCAACCTCTCCTACCCTGGGCAGAGGTTCTGAAGCCCGGCCGCCTTCCAGTGCAGACTCCCAGCCCCAAGCCAGACTCAGCCCCAGCAGTGGGCCCAGGATCTGTACTTCGAGGAAGCTCCCGAGATGGTCCTAAGGCAGCTGTGGGCCTACGTTTGTGAGCCCCTGCTGTCGGGGACCCCAGGATGTCCAGCCCTCAATCCCTGCCCCCCAGGAGCACAGTCCGGTGGAAGAGCAGAGGCCCGCATAAGGACAACCACGATAGGGGTGTGATGGGAGCAGCGCCCCCAAGGGAGGTCAAGTGAAGGGCTCGGGAGATCCAAGGTGGAAGGAAGCCTTCCTGGAGGAGGCGGCACTGCAGCTGGCCTCGAAGAGTGGGACACACCACCCAGGAACGTTTATCTGGGCTTCTAAAAGGCTGTGCAAATACCAAACATTGCTAGTAGGATAGCAGTCAAGCCTTATTCAAGGAAATAGTCCCAGTAGCACATCCCAAAGTCTCCAAATACAAATTGGTAAGCCTAAGCTCTATCCGTCTGACTTCAAGCCTTCTCTCTTAAATGCCATTTTTGGTGGAAGCCAGCAAGGTGTCTGACCATCACAGGTACGGTTCACAGTCCCATAGTCTCCAAGAACAGACAGGGAAGGGAGCTTCTGCTACCCAGTGAGGTGGCTGCAGAGATGCAGGTTAGGGGAGGAGGCTAGGGATGCACGGGAAAGAGGGTCCGGGAAGCTTCTCAGAGGACGCAGAACCTGAACTGAGACCTCCAAAGATGACTGGCATTTGCCAGGTGGACAGGGGTGTGGACGGGAAGCCAGTGTACGTGTGTGTGCGTGCGTGTGTGTGTGTAGCTATGTGAAGATACAGACATGCACAGAGGGGAGATTGGAATTATTGGAATTATGCTGCCACGAGCAAAATGCCTGGAGTAACCAGAAGCTGGAAGAAGCAAGGAAAGATCTTCCTCTACAGGCTTTGGAGGGAGCATGGCCCTGCCAACACCTTGATTTTGAACTTCTGGCCTCCAAACTGAGTCAGTAGTTATTTTAAAGCCACTCAGTTCACGGTAGTTTATTCTGGCAGTCCTAGGAAACTAATAGAAGCAGGTGTAAATGCAGCCCAGAAATGAGGGGCGGGGAGAGAAAAAGAGGGGGTGAGGGAGAGAGTGTGTGTGTGTGTGTGTGTGTGTGTGTGTGTGTGTGTGTGTGTGCAGGCACCATTCCAGGAGAGCGCTCATCACTGGGCGAGAACCAGAAGGCTGGAGCCCCTAGAGATGTGGCCAAGACAGGGAGGCAAGGGGCCAGATCACAGGAGCCTTGAAAGCCACATTAAGAGACGTGGATTTTATACTGAGGGTGGTAAAAATCCATTGGAACATTTTAAGCACAAGAGTGACACAGTCTGATATGATGGTTGTCAGCATGTCCAGTTCAGTTCAACAAATATTTATGAAGCATGCGCTGTGTTCCTGGCACTGCGCTAGATAGCGGGGGCAGAGAAGTCCATGGCACAGCCCTCGCCCTACCGAAGCTCATGGTTTTCATTGTGCCTGCGGCCCAGCCACATTCTGGTCCTTAGGTTCTAAGGCACACCCCAGTATTCCTCAATACATTCCACGTTTTGCTGAAGCCACCTTGAGCGGGGCTGCTGTCACTTGGTGACCAGGAGGTCGTGTACCTGTGGCTGGTGTTTGGGGCCAGGGCTGCGGTTGAGGCATCGCCCAGGCTGGGTGCATGGAGTGAGCAGGGCAGGGGGCTGAGGATGACCCCAGGTCTTAGGAGCCAGAGACCAAGGGGACCAGGGTCTGCTAGGGAGGCAGGAGGAGGGCCCAGGAGGCGAGAGGGGCTGGTGGTTGAGAGAAACCAAGACCCAAGAGAGATGGGGTGAGGTGAGGACGGAAAGTGCTCACCACTTGTCACTGAGAGGTCGCAGATGACCTTCACACGAGCAGCTGTGACGGGGTGAAGCCATGCTCCACAGGTTGGGGGACAGGAGGAAGTGAGGAGGTGAAGCCCTGAAACTTGGCTGTGACAGGAAAGCGAGGGGGTAAGGGCTGGTAGGGCCCGCTGCAGGGCTTGCAAGAGGAGATAGATAGTTCCAGGCGGAGAAGGAGCCAAGGGAGCGGGGGAGCTGTCAGAAAGAGTAACTGACAGAGCCGTCCCCGGGCAGATGGCCGGATGCACGGGTCGGGGACGCAGGGGCGCAGACCCGAGGGGAAAAGAGAGGACTCAGCTCTCTGCAGGCTGCGTGGACGGCAGGGGCGGGGTGGGGGGGGACGGGACTGATGCAAACGAACTCCCTTTACGGACAGTTTAAAACAAACCAACTACAGGGAATCCATGGATACGGGCTTCCATCTTCTCTACAATAGGAAGCAAGGTCATCTGCCGAGAGAGGAGCCTGAGGTGTCTGGAGAAGGCTTGGAACACCCACAGAGAAGGGGAGGGGAGAGGTCAAGGGCCGCGAAATGGGATCACGGGGCAGCAGGCGTCCGGGGTGTAGCCTCCCTGTGTGTGCGCAGCTGCAGTGAGGCTGGTGGCACATGGAGGGCCCTGTCCCACCCCACCCCCGCCCCAATCCTGTTATCCCTCCAGTGGATATGCCTGACAGATCCCCGGCCAACAGTTAACCTACACATCTGTCACCCAGCTGTGGCGCGCTCCTGTAGGGAAGCGCGAACCTTACGGTGCCGTCTACGTATGCAGTGCCATCTATGTATGTCGTAGTGTTCCTGCATTAAGCCACATTCTTTCGCTCCTCTGTGTGTATGTGTTTGTGTGTGTGTATATATATATATATATTTTTTTTTTCAGTTTTCTCTGCCTGGAATGTCCCTTTTTTTTTTAACCCTTTCAGTGTGATTTCACTCATGACTGAACGTCTGGTTCGAATGCCAACTTTTCCGCAAAGTCCTCTTGCCTTGGAGGAGGACATTACTATTATCCTATTTTACAGATGAGAAAAGTGAGACACCGACCAGTCAGGTAACCTGTCTAAGATCGTGGTGCTATCTGGTAGGATTTGAACCCAAGTCGGTCTGAAGCCAAATCCCATAGTCTTTACCTTTATTCTAAATGCCTTCAGTTAGAGAAAGTAGTTAAAAAAATTTTAAACGCAACACAGATGCAAAATTGTGGTGTGGATCTAACATAACAAGCGTGATCAGGGGATCAGCCCGCATTCTAGTTAAACAGAATAGTGGGAAGGCCTGGGTCAGCTTGCCAAGCAGTCTCTAGAGCTTCCTCCACTCAAATTGACCCAATGGCCCTGGCGTCTTGTGGCTGACTTGTCCCAGGGGAGGTGACTTGTCCAAGGTCACAGAGTGAGTTTAGTAGGAGGGTCAGTGCTCAAAGCCAGGGCTTCTACCTGGCGTCCAGGGTTCCTGCCACCAAGTAAAAACAATATCTAGGAACAGAGAGGAACCTTCCTTTGCCTCCTTCCAGTTGGATGCAAAGCCCTTCCGTAGTTTAGGCGAAAGCTGGGAACTACACAGAGCAGCCCTCTCTGCTTTTACCGGAGGGAGGTACACATTAGAGAAATGTGATTTAACTAGTTGAACCCTTCCCCCAACTTGATCGGGAGAAATCAGCTCAGTGTTTGCAGCTCCTGCATCCCTAATCCATGGCGGTTTCATTCCCAGCAAGAAGGGGACAATCGAGAGAGATTCCAGGTCTGGAAAAGGTACAGGGTTTCCCAAGACCCTGTGCCGCCCTTTCACCTCTCATACTCCAAGAAGAAAAGAGAGCCCCCAAGGTCTGTGTGTGTTTCCTCTGCACTCACCTGTTCAAGAAGGCATTGCCAAAGGCGTTCAGTTTCCTGAAAGGTTTCTTAGGATCCACCACTAGGGCATTCCCGGGGATGGTACCCTCCACCTCTCCGTGCATCACCGCGATGAAGGAGTCCGTGGTCGGCTCGGGCCCAATCCTCATGCCTGAGAAATCCTGTTCCAGCAGGTACCTGGCAGCAGGGAACACAGTCATGATGCAGAGATTCTATTCACAGATCAACACCGCATGCCTACCACAAGGCAGACGGTGTGAGTCATGGCAGAGGGGCAGATCCAGAGCAAGCAGATTTCACAGCAGGGAGAGATTTTCACCGAAGGGGAATCCAAAGACCTTTGGGAGGAGGTGGGATTTCAGTTGAACTTAAAATAACAAATCTGTCCTTCTCGGTCCTTATCTTTTTCCCTCCATGAAGCAGTGCCGGGGGTGTGGGGCAGGGGGCGTGGCGAAGAGCAAGGTTTGGGCTCAGAAATAAAGCATGGCTTGAAACGGATTCCTACGCAGAATATTGTAGACTTCACAGCTGCAGGGAGTCTGCCAAAGTCCCTGCACACAGGCGTGGTTAGTATTAGATCACCCATAGGCTCTGCGGGCCATCCATAGGTCCTTATTTATTTATCTGCTTAGTCATTTAATGTAAAAATAACTCGTGCATGATACAAACTGTGTGACAGGAACACTATGACGAGTGGATGTCCATCCCGCCCTAGACTTTTGGTCCCACCCTCTAGCACAGGTACCAGGCTGCGGCCCCAGGGGACAGGTGCCTCTCTTTGCTCTGCTCCAGGCCTGGGCAGTGAGAGCCCAAGGCCACTGCCCTCCTCCACAGCTCCCTTTAGAACACATGGTGAGCCACAGCATGAAGAGAACAGGCTGGAAAGACAACCAGGCCCTTTGGAAGGAGCTCAGAAGAGCTTTGAGCCCGAACAGCTCTGAGCCCACACAGCTTAAGGCTGGACTGCGGGCGGAGGCGTCCAGAACTGCCCTGGGTTGGGACTGGCCAGAGAAGAGTCCCAGGGGCCACGATGGACAAGGAGCTAAGGGGTGTGTTGCCCCACAAACACAGGCCCTCGGGGGAGCCCTCACCGTGTGCCAAGACCCTCCCCCTCAACCTTGCGGGCCACTGTTCACGCTCAGAGGGAAAAGTCCAGGAGCGCTCAGGAGAAGGGATGGCAAGTCAGAGGCTGCTGGCTGGGGAGACAGCCTGAGACCTCCAGGACCAGCGGTCCTCAGCTGGCTGCCCATGGAGCCACCGTGGAGCTCCAGCTGCCGGGGCCCAGCCCAGAGGTTCTGACCCGCTGGCTCAGGGCGGGGTCCTGGCGACCGGTCCTTTTCAGGAACTCCCCAGTTGATTCTGATGTGCAGCCGGGGTTGACAACCTGCTCTAGACCCTGTCATTATGCTGATAACACCACTGACGCTCAATAGCATGTCCACGCCGTACGTCGCACTCATCACTTTGAGAACGTATCTCTTTCTGGCTTCACCGCACCCCTATAGGTAGGGCTCTGCGTATCCGCGGGGTCCACATCTGAGGATACAACCAACCGTGGAGGACCCGTGGCTGAATCCAAGAATGTGGAACCCGCGGATCCGGAGGGCCGGCCGTACTGTGCCATTTTACATAGGGGACTTGAGCACCTGCGTGGGAGGTGGGGTCCTCGAACCAAGGTCCCGCGGATACTACCAAGGGACGGCTGTACTGAGGAAACCCGGGCTTTGAAGGGTGCCCTCAGTACAGCCGTCCTGTTAGCTCACTATTAACTCTTTAACGTGATGGAGCTGGAATCCAAACCCTCATCAATCTAACACCAAATCCTTTGCTCTTCGACTGTCTTCTACCCCGAGGAAATGCTCTCTGCCCACCCTGTACCACCCCAAGGGGGTCTGCTCTGCCCAGCGAGTGGCAGCCAGGGGCACTGGCTGGGGTTTCTTCCGGCTCATCGACATCCCTCTGTGTCCTGAGCTGTTAGTTTACTCCGTGCTTCCAGGGCAGTTCAAGTCGGGTTGCCACGGGCTCCCTCCTCAAGGAGCTGGCAGGGGAGCTGCTGCGGAGGGGCCGCTGCCCAGGGCCACCCCGCCTGCACCGGGGGTTTTAGGTTGCCTTGGGAAGCCCCCCCATCTCCCTCCAGGATCCCAGCCCCACATTCTGGGTGTGAAGACAGGATTTCCTCCCATCAGGGGACCATTTTGAAAGCTGGATTGTGATGGGGATAAATCACCACAGCTGCACTTGGACGACGCTTCATGCTTTCTCAGACGCTCCTTCTCCTTCAGGGTTTCGGGCGAGAGACAGGGAACCTCAGGGCCTGGGGCCAGCAGACCTGGCTTCTCTAACCTTCAGAGGGTTCTCGACCTCTGCAAACCTCAGCCCTTTCCTCTGTAACATGGGAGATCATTGTTCTGATTTGTTAAGCACCTGTGATGTGCCAGGTACTGTTCTAGACTTTTCACAAATTGTCTCGTTTCATGTCCCGTTTCTGCTCATGTAAGCATTATGACCCGTATCATCAAATGGGCCTCATGGGTAAACCCACCTCTTCGGGTGTTCTGAGGGTTAAATAAGTTACAGACCTTAAGCACATAAACCCGTACCTAGAACCTAGATCATCATCCCATTTTACAGAAGAGAAGATAAAGGTTAAACTATTTGCTGCAGGTTATGCAGTCAGTAAATAGCAGAGCTAGGACTTGAATCTAACACTCACACTGCTAACCACTGCATTCGCTGTCTCCCTTCCTGCCTGAGGTAGCTCCTTGACCAGGAAGTGCAAAAGGGCTGAGCACCCCCTTGGGACTAGAAGGAAGAGTGGGACAAGAAGGCCACAAAAGAATCTGGTTTGGGGGCTTCCCTGGTGGCGCAGTGGTTGGGAGTCCGCCTGCCGATGCAGGGAACACGGGTTCACAACAGTGAGAGGCCCGCGTACCACAAAACAAAAAATAAAAAAAGAATCTGGTTTGGCAGGAGGCTGGCCGGGGCCAGGCCTTGGGGGAAAGGTTAGGCTTCAGGGCCCACAAACCCAGGAACTACTCATCTCCGTAAACATCTGCCCTTGGGGTTCACACTTTGGCCTCGGTGGGTGGGACGTGGCAGCAAAAGCTGTTCCTATCAGGTGACCCAAGCAGGCCCCAGGCCCACTGGATCTAAAAGGATATTCTTGGGACTTGAAGCAGTTTCATGAGAATCAACACCGTGATCTGGAAACCCCATCCGTGCTTTGCCCACGTGCAGGGAGCACCTATCCCAGTGGGTGCTTGGGTGAGAAGCCCCAAGCAGGGGGTGTGGCATGGGCGAATTCTGAGGCAGAAGGAGGGTGGTGGATATCACCAAAGGCTTCAGGGACAGCTGAAATAGACAGAGGTGGAAGCAAACAGTCTGAGGCACCCTTGAAAATGGCCAGCCTGAACAGGGCCAAGCAGCAGTGAGGAAGTACCTTCCTGACCCAGGCGTCTCAGATTTCATCCCTGAGATGCGCTGTGCTGGCAGGCAAAGGGTGATGCGCCCCAGCATAGCGGGGGCCACTTCCTGGGATGTTCTGGAGCTGCAGCCTCAGGCGGCCCAGCCAGGGCCTGGTGGCTGGAACTGCTGTCCTGCCTCCTGGGCTAAACCCACATGACCCCAGGTTTGCCGACCACACACGAGTCTGGAGAAATACAGAGTCCAGTGAAGCCAAGAGCAAGTCCAGGGATGCAGTCAGGCCAAGCAGAGAACCCACGGCTGGGTAAATTCTCAGGGACATTTGGGTATGGCCTGCAGCCCCAAGTGCCCCCTTAACAAAGCCACCACTGTGTCCAGAAAGGAAAACCTATTGAGGAATATCATGGCTGCTTCTCTATGGGGAGTGATACAGATGGCCTCTGTTGCCAGGCAAAAACATTCCCAAGGCAGTGTAAAAAAAGAAAAGTTAATTCAAGCCTGGGTGGGAGCAGCTGAGATGGGGAAGCAAGAGGATAAGGAGGGGCAGACAGGCTGAGCACCCGCTGTAAGGCAGGTGCTGTTCTGCGACCTTTCCCTGAATTATTCCACTTAATCGGTCCTAGAAGCACTGTGGGATGGCTGAATTATTTCAGTTTTGCAGGTGAGCAAGTTGAGATGGAGGCTGCCTGCCTGAGTTCAGGGCCAAATGCAAATATTTAGAGGCCCAAAGAGCTGAAAAGTTTTGGGTCCCCCTTCCTTGCTATCCAATGTAAAATAAATACTAAACCATAAAATGGGTACAGGGAAGTCCAACGCAATTCGGATTTTACCCATGAGGCCTACTTTTGTTCATATTTTTCTTAAGCAAACTCTTTCCTAACATTTCCCTCATCTTTTGGTGTCCTGCTTGGCTGGCAATCTAAGCATGTGGCTTGCATTACTGGTGACCTAAGCACCCAGGGTAAGGCGTGGAGCCAAGAATCTTAACCCAGCCTCCAGGGTACCCATCTCTGCAATAGCGGAACCAAACCTCCCCGCTGCTGGGGCAGCATCCAGGGCGAGGAACAGAGGGCCCGGGGCCACAGGAAGTGCCACCAGAAGCCTTGGGCTGGCTGGACCCTCTGCCTTGGCTCAGTTAGGGAATGCGCCTTTGTGGGTGTCTGCTTCATCACAGATATGACCTTGGACAAGTCCCTCAAGAGCCCACTGCCTCAGTTTCCCCAGTTTATAGAGTGGGGCTAATCCTGGGTTTCTAACTAGCTCAGAGGCTTAGAGTGAAGGTTTTGAGATGACATACAGGAGTTTGGGAAAAACAAAGGCTGCACCAGACATGCGCCCACATTGGCAGAGAAAATAATTAGAGAAAACAAACGTCTCATCACTGCCTGTAAGAACTCAGCGCATTTCTACCTGGACTCCAAATCCAGGGCCCTCGCCGCCTCTGTGAAAATCCACGTAGCTCTTAATTTGCATATCTTCAGGTAGACGCAGAAGGCACGTATCACTTTCTGCCCGTGTTATAGGTACTCGTGTTATATATCTGTATCTTGGTTTGTTTCGTTTCTGTTTTTGTCTTTGGCCGCACCATGTGGCGTGTGGGATCTTAGTTCCCTGACCAGGGATCGAACCCGTGCCCCCTGCAGTGGAAGCGAGGAGTCCTAGCCACTGGACCGCCAGGGAATTCCCATATATATCTGTATCTTTGATCTCTCTAAGCCTTGTGTACTTCAGCTTTAAAATGGGGTCAAGACAATAATGCTTGTCCTGTCGGCCTCTCGGGGTTCCGGGGGTACCGTAAGTCACTCCACGGACACAAAGTGAGGTAGGAGATGGGGGACTCGATGGCTGAGTTGAGGTCTGAGTCAGCTCTGTGCTCCACGGAGCAGTAACCACTGTCCCTGGAGAGCAGCAGCCTCCACCAGGGATCAAAGTGACCCCAGCACAAAGGAGACCAGTGGCCAGACTGTCAAGCCTCCCACTAGCCTTGCCTTGTCTGCCCACCCCTGCAACAGGCTGGCCCGAGTGACCCTATGAGGTGTCACTATTCGCATGTTAGAGACAAGGACACTGAGGTTCAGAAAGGTTAGACCTTCCGAACGTGGTCTCCTGGCTGGGAACTGGTGGAGCCTGGGTTCTGCTGAGCCGCCCGTGTTCTTTCCGTGGCTGCGTTCTGCTGTCAGTGGGGGTGGGATGGAGCCCTTCCCCAGAGGTCCTTCTCCCAATGACCTCCACACCTGACTCTCAAGGCAGATCTTAAGCTGGACCTCAGGCAGGTGGACCCAGTGCCTCTGCCCTAGGCCCTCTGCTCCCTTGAGTAACACTCAAGCCTTGTAAGAGGCAGGTGGATTTCCACCTAGTCCCACTTAAGGACCAGCAGATCAGAGCCCTGGCAGGAAAAGGACATCCATGGACCTCGGAGGGGGGACAGGAGGGAGGACTTGCAGGGGCTGTGGCTGGCAGGATGGGCCTGGCAGAGGTCAGTGGGTCTACCTGGAATGGACGGATGGCCCCTTCTCTAGCCCTTCAGCTTTCCAGAGAATCATCTTTCCTGGGGCGTGATGCTGCCATGAGGCCTGGGCAGCAGAGATGCCAGGGAGATGATGGGAGAGGGTACAATCACAGGCAAATGCTGCATCACCTTGGGGGGAGGATGCAGAGAGCCCCCTGAAAAAGTGGGGGAGGTCGAAAGGGCTGGCTGAGCAGCCCCCCCACAGCTGGCCCACCCCACCATGTGCTCATTCATAGTTTAGAGTCTGGGTCACGCTATAGAAGAGCCACAGGTGATCCTCAAGACCAGCTCAGATCTCCCTGTGGACAGCCAGGCAGCTTAGCCCCAGCAGCCCTGGGCCCCATACCCAGTGCTCCCAACCCTCTACTCCAGTACCGCCGCAGTCCAGCGAGGCCTCCCTTGCAGCCCCTGAGACACTGGGGACACTGGGCCTTCCAGTCACTGGGGCAGCCAGTTATTCACCTCCATGACCAGGGGGCCAAACGGTGAGAGAGAGGAGGGACTTGAGGCTTCAGGCCAGCAGGAGGAAGAGTGAAGGGAGAAAAACAGTAGAGGAGGGAGGGAAGGCTGTCAGGCCAGAAGGACACAGAGCTACTGTACTTGGAAGAGGCAGCCTGTGTTGAACGAAGCATCCACCAGCCCAATTTATTGTTTATTACCCTGGGTTGCCGGGCCTTAGGCCAGGGAAGTTATTTCAGGAGGAGGTCATAGCACATTAATTAGTTGTTAGAAGAATGTCCTTTTCTGTATGTTCTTCCTGAGACAAGAAATAGACCCTGAGGCAAGTACATATAACTGAAAGTGGATGGACACTCAGGTGGCAAAAGGCCAAGGGCTGGGGAATGAAGAGGCAAGTCTGCTTCCGAGGGAAAGGTCCCTCACAGGTTCAGGCCGGAACACAGACCTGAATTGCTGTGTTCAAGGCAAGAAGCAGGGATGGGAGAGGGCGTAGCTGCGAAGGCAGGCTGTACTCTGCACCCAGGCGCGTTTAGCTACCCCAAGGGGAACTTTCTTTGCTTTGGGGGAGGGGTGTTGTACCAGCCTACCCTCTTGGGAAGCAACTCAAAAATATGACTCTTAATACCAAGATTACAAAGTAAGAAAATGTTAAAACAAAACAAAACAAAACAAAAAAACAACCCCAGAACTCTGTACAACCTTTGGCCTAGTCATTTCACTTCTGGGAATCTCTGAGAAAACAGTCTAATATGTGGAAAAATATTATGCACAGAGATATTCAGAGTGATTCTACAATAGCAAAAAATAAAATTAGAAACAACTTCAAACATTCAAAAGAAGTAGATTGGTTAAATGAATAACCGCATATACATGCAGTGAAATATCATGTGGCTCTTAAAAATAATGCTTACAAAGATTTTTAAAATTTACCCGGGAAATGCTCAGGCTATGAGTGAAATAAATCCACATACAAAATTACATTATGGCATGAACTCAACTGTGTTATAAAATAGCTAAAAATACTGGTGGAAAGATATATATATATATATATATAATATTTAAAATGGTTTCCCATGAACTCAACTGTGTTATAAAATAGCTAAAAATACTGGTGGAAAGATATATATATATATATATATATATATATATATATATATATATAATATTTAAAATGGTTTCCCGAGTCGTGGGATGATGGGGCATTTTTTTCTTCTTCCTCAAATTTATTCTTATCTGCATTTTCCAATTTTAAAAAATAGCTGTTCAGTGGATTTAATGAGAAGAAAGGAAAATATGTAATTTGGTTTTGGAGGGCTTCCCTGTGCTGCAGCCCCTCCTCCCCTGCTGGCAGTCTCTCCCTCAAAGGGAGACAGGCTTTGATGCACGAGCTAAATTCAGTTACTGACATGAGTGCGGACGGAGAGCTCTTGTACTCGGAGGATAAGAGAGAGGAGGGATCTGCCTCTCCTGGCCTTCCTGTCTCCCTCAGATAAGGAGTAATCTATGGCAACTTGGCTCTGCCACTTTCTTAGACCCAGTTAACAGCGAGCATGATTCGGGCAAAGCCAGGACAGTGTCTCAGACAAGACGCACGTCTGCTGCTCCAGGATCCTGCCCTCAGGGACGCTAGCTTCTCCCCTCCTCCCCTCCCATTCTGCAAACCTCTACTGGGAGCTCCTGTAGCTGAGACCCCAGGCGAGGCCCCAGGGAGCTAAGGCACAGTAGTAAGCGCTGGTGCTACAGCAAGGAGAAGCTCTAAATAACGTACTAAGAATTATAACCAAGGTGTGTCCAGAGGGCTGCAAAAGGCTGTGCAAGGGCGGGAGCCACCTGCAAAGGTGGCTGCAAAAGGGGGCACCTGCAAAAGGCCTGTGCTTCCCATGGGGCATAAACCGGGCCAGGTGGAGGATGCGTGTTACAAAGGAAACCGTGAACAGAACCCAGGTAGCTCTGAAGTGCCTTTGGCAGCAATGGGTGTTTAACAAAATAAGGGAGATGGATTAGATCAGGGGTTCTTGCCCTAAGGGCCAAGGCAGCCCTTGAACCCCTCAAATTATATGTAAATTTGGGATGTATGTGCATTTTTCTAAAGATGGGTCCACATATTTCATCAGATTTTCAAAGGAGGTACTGACCTTTTGAAAAGTGAAGAAGCAAAGAATTAGATTCATCATTAAGGGCATTTGTAGTTCTAACAATATAAGATATCCAAAAGCCCACATTCCCCCTGGGTACCCAACTTCAGAAATCACTCAGCCTCTCAAAGCTGCTGAGTCCAAGGCTGTCCACCCCACAAGGAAAAACTCATCTGGTGTTCCATTCAGACATGACATGTTAGTATGGTACATGCCCTGCTTCCAAAAGGCTTGTGTTAAAAGCTTAGAGCTGGGGAAAATTTGAATCTAGAAAATCAGGAACCAGACTGTGAACTTTTCTGCTTTCCTCGCCAAACAAAGCACAGTGTTTTGCATGTTGCAGGTGCTTGGTCAGTGAATGGAAACAAGAGCACCCCTGCTTTGACACCTTCCACGGGAGGTGAGCACCACTGACTCTGGGGGCGGTGGACACAGAACACATCACCACTCCGTACGAGCCTGGCTCTCAACACAGAGGGCCACGAGCACCCTGAACAGCTTGTAGGGCTGCGAATGAGGCCGAGGAAGATGGCCTGGCCTTGAAGGCTGTGTGGACTGAGGACTGGAGAGAAGCCTGTCTTCTAAAGATAGGAGAGGTCCTTATCACTCTGGTGGACAATATAGGGACCTCTCTGAACGCAGGGTGGACAAGCTGACTTCCTGAGGATCCCTCCAGCCCAGGGATTCTGTAATCCAAGGGGATGGATGACTCACCCTCAGAGTTACAGGCATTTAGCCAACCATCTCCTCCCATGCATCCAGGACCCGCATCCCAGGTCAGCCTCCCACCCTGTTATATGGCTTTGAACAATGTATTTAACCTCTCTATGCTTCAGTTACCTCACCTGCCAAGTCAAGGGGCTGGATGAGACCATGGCCAGTATCCCTTCCACCTCCAAAAGACTTTAATATGATTACTGAGCCATTAAGATCAACGGAAAAGAAAAAAGCATTCTGCGTCTGGACGCTGCTTGTCGCCAGTCTCCAAGAGATATCTGTAGGAGCTCTGCTCAGTGAAGGAAACGGATAAAAGAAGGACAAGTGGAACTACCAGACAGAGGGCCACAGGCTCCCAAGCCCACCTCCTCAGCTGCAACTGTAAAGACCTCATATGAGTGGCTGAAGCCTTTAGAAGGCAAGGGAAGGGGTCCTGCCCATCAAGGGTATGTCCCTACAAGGAGAGGGGGTAAGACAACCCCACCAGCCTAAGGTACTCTTACGACCAGGAGCTTTCTCACTTGGGCTTCCTGGGTTTCAGTTTCACCGTCCATAAAATGGGAAGAATAGGGATGGCTCTGAATTTTAACACTTCAAACTGACCACCAAAGCCAAGGGCTAAGTGCAATGGAGAGGCACTAGGTAGGATAGAGCAGGGGACCATCCAATGCAATTGTGGGGTAAGCTTTGGATACCCGCACACAAGGATTTCTTCAGAGCCTTCAAATGAAGACTTCCCACTTGTCTCCACGCAGGAGGGGACATCGGGAGTGAGCGGAGGGCCTAAGCGCTGGGCGGCTGGGTGGGCTGCGGGGGCCCTGGCCGGCTCACCTGACGAAGGTGGTCTTCCCGGTGGAGTACTGGCCCACCAGCAGGACCATGGGCTTGTTGTCGAAATCAGCATCCTCCAGGGCGGGGGAGTGAAACTCGTGAAAGCGGTAGTGCTCTTCCAGGGGCAGCAGCTTGGTCCTGTAGAGTTTCTTGAGACCCTCGCTCACCGTCTGGAAGACCTCGGGGTCCTTCCTGCGGCGGTCATCTGAACGCAGCCAGCTGAACATCGCGGCCACCGCTCGCCGCCCTCTCGGGCCCGGTGCGCAGTCCCAGCAGGAGGGCGCGGAGTCCGGCGACACCCGTTCCTGGGGGAAGGCGTCCTGCAGGGCGGGTCCGCCGGGCTCCCAGCTGCGCCGCCGCCTCACCGGAGCGCGGGGCTCAGCCACACCATGGCCGGTGCGCAGGGCTCGGGGGTCCCTGGGGCGACTGCGCGGGGCCGCGAACGCGCTCTTCCCCTGCTCCTGGGACCAAGCCCAGGCCCGGCTTCATCCAGCAACCAAGGCCGGAGGGAGATAAAATATCTGGACTGGGCGGGAGAGCTGCGATCTTGGGAAAAAAGTCAAACCTGCAATTAAAATGTCAGATGCCGGGGTCCCCGGTCTCCCCCAGCTCTCTCCCGCCTTGGCTCGGGTGCGGTTTAGGGATGCTTTGGCTCTGCTCCCGCCCGCCTGGGAGGCTCAGGGGAGGAGGGGGCGCTGCCCAGCCAGCGGACAGCTCAGCATCTGCAGCCGCAGCCCGCAGCCCCAGGCGCCTGTTTTAATGCCAGCCGTGCAGGAAGCCGGCTCGCGGAGGAAGTCCCCGAGTACTGGCAAGGCTGGCGTGGCCCTGCGGCCCCGGCGGGGAGAAGCTGAGCAGGGCGCCGCCATGTTTATGGGCAGTCGCCCCACCAGGGACCCGCGACCGCTTGCTGCCTGGAAAGGGAGGGATGCTGAACCCGGTGGGAACGGTCTGGTATTTCATTCCCGGCCACTGGAGGTTTGATTTGGGAACAGCGCCCTCTCAGGGACAGCTGCGAAGACAGAGTTAACCTGCTTCACGCTCTCCCTGCTCTTAGATATAGTCTTTCCTTTAGTTGCTGAGTTCAGTTCCTTAGGGTGACAGGTTCTCTATTACTTGGGAATATTTTTCTTGGGGCATGGAAAGAAGAGCCCAATATCAGCTTGCCCCGAATGACCAAAACCGTCACTACCCAAACTTTTTGCTAGGTCTAGGATGAAGTCAAAACCATTTTCATTCATTTGTTCATTCCGTCCAGTAAAACCAAACCAAACAAGCAAAACCTCCACAAGTATTGAACCGGTATTATGGCACACTTTTGGTGACTGTGGTTACAGACTTGATCACCAAGATGAGCACATACAGTCTCTCCCTTCCAGGAGCTCCAGCCCAGGCTGGCCTTAAAGAGGAGATAGGAGCAGCGGGCCCTGGGTGCACAGCGGGAGGAGGCGTTCTTTTTGCCTGGATAATATGAGAAAGATGTCACAGAAAGCATGACTGCGAGCTGGATCTTAGATGACGAATCTGCAGAGAAGAAGGAGGACATTCCAAGCTGAGTGAAGGGCACTTGCAAAGGCTGGGGGACATGGAAAAACTTGGTGTGGTGAAAGCAGAGAAAACAGTGTGCTACCTAGAGTACTGGGTTCAGGAGGGTGGAAGGGAGTGACTGAGGCCAGGCACAAAAGGCTTTGCAGAAACAGGAATCATGGAGGAGATAAGGAACCAATAATAACGTTATTGCTAATAACTATTAACATTGACTGAACACTCACCATGTGCAGGGGCCTGGGCTAAGTTCCCAGGGAGTATTGTTTCATTTAACCTTCGCAGCAGCTCTATGAGGCAGATCATGTCTCCAGTGTCATGCCAAGGAGAAGGGGATGACAGCTGGCCAGGTGCAGGCAAAAAGGGATATATTTGTCTATAGGGAATTTAAACACAATAATAAAACCAACTCAAAGTCAATCTGCTTTATATTCGCACCGTTCTCAGCAGCATCAGTGACAAAATACTCTCTCCTGCCAAGGCAGATGGCTCCCATATACTCCCCTCCACAGATGAGGAAACAGAGTAGGCTGATGGGCCAGGTGGGACTGCTAATGCTGGTAGCGGTGCAGGGGAGGGGCTGGAGAAGCAAAAGAGGCTGGAGGCCAAGAGACTGATTAGGAAACTATTCAAAAATGTAGGAGTTGGGGTAATCGGGCTGGGAAAAAGTCATATTCAAGAGATTTTTTTCTTTTTAATGACATAGAATTGACAGATCTTGGTAAGCAATAATAAAGGTAAGATGGAGTCTAGGATAATTCTGAATTTCCTACTGTAGGGGACAAGATGGTTGGAGACACTGTTCCACCAATTAGGGGAGGCGGGAAGAGAGCAGACTTAGCATTTAAAGTCTGAAACGTGTGGTCGAGGTGCCCATGGGAACTCCAAGGGGAGGAGCATGGTGGGCTGCAGGGTTTCGAGTGGGGATTGTCAGAGGTGGGTGCTGGCTCCAATCTCCTTGGCTACAGCTCAGATCTCCTGACTCCCTACTTGAACCCCAGAGCTGATCGCCTCTTTCTGAGCTCTCTGCACCCCTGTTGAGAAACCACTCAGATTAACATTCCACCCTTGGTGTTAAGTTAGCACTGGCATATGAGCATAAGAGGCAACTTTCAAAATATTTAACAGCTCACATGTCATGGGAATGGAGCAATCAGAACAGACGTCTGTCTTCTCAGCGAAGCAGGGCCTAAGGCCCTTTTTTGTAGAGATACAAAAGACAGTGAAGGATATTACAATAATAAAACCCACAAAAGAGCATCCAAAATATATAATTAATGCCTTTATGTTAATAAGAAAAAAATTCCAATAGGAAAAAATTAG